>NC_091226.1:26223596-26262486 GCF_040958095.1 Procambarus clarkii | reverse complement strand
CGTGTGCCCTTGTGGTAAATAGCCTGTCTTTATCTACCCTATCAATTCCTCAGAGAATCTTGTATGTGGTGATCATGTACTCACTAACTCTTGTCTCCCAGTGACGTGAGGTTTAATTGACGTAGTCTCTCCTGGTAGCTCATACCCCTCAATTCGGGTCCTAGTCTGGTGGCAAACCTTTGAACCTTTTCAAGTTTAATCTTTTGCTTGACTAGATATGGACTCCATGCTGGAGCTGCATACTCCAGGATTGGTCTGACATATGTTGTGTACAAAGTTCTGAAAGATTTCTTACACAAGTTTCTAAAGGCCGTTCTTATGTTAGCCAACCTGGCGTATGCCGCTGATGTTATCCTCTTGATATGAGCTTCAGGGGACAGGTCTGGCATAATATCAACCCCAGGTCTTTCTCTCTCTCTGACTCTTGAAGTATTTCATCGCCCAAATGATACCTTATATCTGGTCTCCAGCTCCCTACACCTTTCTTCATTACATTGCATTTGCTTGTGTTAAACTCTAACAACCATTTGTTCGACCATTCCTGCAGCTTGTCCAGGTCTTCTTGAAGCCTTAAGCTGTCCTACTCTATCTTAATCCTTCTCATAATTTTGGCGTCGTCAGCAAACATTGAGAGAAATGAGTCTATACCCTCTGGGAGATCATTTGCGTATATCAGTATATCCCAGTTCCTGGTCCTCATATCCCAGTTCCTGGTCCTCATATCCCAGCTCCTGGCCCTCATATCTCAGCTCCTGGTCCTCATGTCCCATCTTCTGGTCCTCATAACCCAGGTCCTGGTCCTCATATCCCAGCTCCTGGTCCTCATATCCCAGCTCCTGGTCCTCATATCCCAGCTCCTGGTTCTCATATCCCAGCTCTTGGTCCTCATATCCCAGCTCTTGGTCCTCATTTCCCAGCTCCTGGTTCTCATATCCCAGCTCTTGGTCCTCATATCCCTTCCAAATGCTGTATAATCATACTGACTTGCCACATTCTGCTCATAATTACCTATTAAGAAGACTCAAGCTTTCAAATACAGTTGTGTGTGTGATAAATGTTGTTCTTCGCGAATAACTCGAAACGAGAGATGTGTATTTACAGAGAAGTGGTTTCAAAGTTAATTATATTACGTTAAAGAACTAAGTGTGTATAGAAAATCAGGAGAAAGCGCTAGGTCTTGTTATGATCTCAGCCTGCAGGAGAAACTAGTCTCCCTCCTTGAGAGTTATTCAGCAAGCCTGACCTGATTAGAAGGTCTAGCAAATATTGAGGTAATAACCCATATGTAAAAAAGTTGCTTGGATATATATAACAATTTAAGATTATGGGCAATGAAGAAGAAAACAGATAAATGACTGGCTAGGAGATGTGGATATTTTGCTGGAGGCGTGAGGCTCGCTTCTGGAGGGGCTTTGACCTCACTTGAGTGCCAGACATCGCAGGGGAAAGCCGCGCTCCGTTGAGCTCCTGTCAGAAGGGAACCCATAGTGATATATCTCGAAGAGAAGAGAAGTGTGCAGACGTGCCAGCTGTGGAACTGAGCTGGGAACGTTGTGGTCTCAAGTCCTGGTCGAAGGGGAGAGTTTTAAACCGCCCAGAGGCATTATTGTGGGCCGTGGAAGCACCTTGACCAAGCTCTGTCAGAGGGATAGCGCCCTCGACCAGACGATCTGTGGTAAGCACGGTATACGCCAGTTCATAGTGATTGCTTGTAGTTGGTCGTGTGCCCAGCGACAGTAGCAATGTTTATTTATAAGTTAGACATGTTTTAATAAGGCAGAAAGCCTAAAATAAGAGAGTGAAGAGGGAGGAACACGGAGCGACGTCCGTCCCCTCTGAGCGCTGGCGGGCAACTGAGGGAGCCTGGCTCCTGACGGTGAAGGACCCTCCCGGAGTGAGGAGGCCCGCCGGGCGAGGTGGAGTATGGACCCGCCCAAAACGGGGGAGTCCACTCTCACTGTATGTAGAGGACAGATAGAGGTTTGAGGCAAGCATATTGTGTGGTTATTTTTGTTTATGTGTTAAAGGGGAACATTTTTATTGGAGTGTCGATGGGTTGCAGGTTTGTCTTTGGGGAAGAAGTTGCTGAGAACTTCGAAGCCAGCACAGATGAAGTAGCTGATAAGACTCCAAGGTAGTGGAGCAGAGGACCTCGAGCTGTGAGGAGAAGCGGTGAAGAGGAGTGTCACGTGCTTCTGTAGAGGTGGTGAAGCACCATAGTTGCTCGAGGAAACTTCATGGTGTAGCAGCCAAGAGAGCTGTGGAGGAACCTAGCAGAAGTAGTAGAGCACCATAGTTGCTCAAGGAATCTTCATGATAGCAGCCTGGAGGAGCTGCAGAGGATCCTGGTAGTGAAGCCCGGAAGAACCTGAAGATATCAGGGTAGTGAACTTCCAGAGGTGGAAGGGGAAGTTCTGGTGGATTACTTGTAGGGAGTTGATAGTGTTTGGTTGTCATTAGCGTGCAAGACGCAGTGAGAGGTGAGTGACTGTTTGCATTCTTATGTCAAGGAGTGTTTTACACTGAAGTTTAGAGTTACAGTCGTAGGCTGGATTACCTACAGATGTATGCGTTCTAGGACTGATAGAGTGATCGATTGATCATTGTTGTGTATCAATGAACATTTATACTGATATATGTTATTGCATTCAAATGCTGATTTTCTTTGTACATATTTATAGATACATATATATATTCTCTTGCTGATGGTGCAACAGTGTATGTAGACTTGATCAACTTGAGGTGGTTGATAGTATCAGGTGGTGAACCAGGAGATAGGATACCACTTGGTAAACTGACAATAGAGTTCTGATGGTGTTGGAGAGCAACCTGATTGTAATATTATAGAGTATAGGATTCATTATTACTATATGTGTGTATGTATCGTGTATGTGCTTTGTCCAGTAAATGTATCCCAATTTGCCGGTGTTTGCCCTTGTCCTAGTGAGGCTTCCCAGGAGGTAGTAAAGAAGGAGAGAGAGAGAGAAAGAACCAAGAACCACTGCTGTGGACAGGGTAGGAGGTAATACTAGTAAGTCACAGGGGATTGAGGAGATCATATCTCATAAGGAGAGAGTGGGGAGTCACAGCGGCTCGAGTGGGTGTGTGCACGTGACAACGAGGCTAAGTGTTGGAGCCGCATCCCCTAAACGTGTGACGTTGAGCCCTCTCCAAGAGCCAGAAGCGCCTAGTGTGATCTCCTAGTATAAGCACTCTACCGAGTTGTGGGTTGGGTTGTCCATAGAGAAGGATCAACGACGACAACACCACCAACCCACAAACACTCTATAATAGTCTTTAGGACTAATTGAGGGGGGGAAAGGAACGGTGCCCAACCGCCCTGTTCATTGGGGTATCGAACGCCAAGCCTGCAAGAAGAGAGGTTATGGTGGGTCAGAGGGGGGGGGGGTGGAGTCCATCTGGAATACCCATTAGCGATAACCATCTTTCCAGGTCCTTGGGTTGAGCCCTTTCCCTTCGCACAAACTTCTGCCACACTGGGAACCAGTACCGACCTTCCATGGGGTTAAGGTCCTCGACCTCTAGTACCATCTTGACGTATACAACAGAGGTCATCCCAGCACTGATCTTCGTGACGCACTAACGGAAGCCACCAGAGCCGCTTCTAACCTCAGTCTGGACACGATCAGCGTCGCCAGTAGGCGCCACCATCTGGTAACTGAAGGCAAGGTATTATCAGTCTTATACGGGCTTCACTAAGGGTCCAGGGGGCCAGATTCACCAAGCAGTTACGCAAGTTCTTACGAACGTGTACATCTTTCGTCAATCTTTGACGGCTTTGGTTACATTTATTAAACAGTTGACAAGCATGAAAACTTCACAATCAACTGTTGTTATTGTTATATGTTAACAGCCTCCTGGTGCTTCGGAGCTCATAAACTGTTGAACAATTGTAAACAAAGTCGCCAAAGATTGAGAAAAGATGGACAGGTTCGTAAGTACTGGCGTAACTGCTTCGTGAATCTGGCCCCAGATGGGTGCTCCTTACCCTCCACAAGACCAGCCCTTCGCGCCACTTGCCACTTACCAAAACAAAACAACAAAAATGGAGCTGTTTTGCCTAGCTATTAACGAACGCAAACAACCCTCCTATAACCTATCGCGGCCGATGCATCGAAAACGTCGATACTACGGTGCTTCCCGCCAAACACACACCGAATGTACGACGTTGGTACAACGTTCGAACAAGATTTTTACACCTAACCAGTTATAACAACCAATATAGCAAGTTGTAACAACGTTCTAATACGTCATAAACACCTTTAAGCCAACATGTAGCAAGTTTATTACAAGTTGTAACAAGCGGAAAATAGAGACAGTTTCGGTTTGTGTTTCCAGGGTTTAATTTATACTAACACGTCGCATTTTTAACGGATTGGTCGATTTTGTAAACAAAATAAAAGGGAGGAGTATTATTAGGCGAGAGAACATACTGCCTAGTTACAGGTTCCCTTTGACTCTCAAGAGAACAGTTTGGAAGATATAACTATTGGTAATAGGTAAATACATATTCTATTAATTTACTACTATTTTTTCACTGTAAAAGGGGATTTTTTTTTTTTTTTTTTTTTTTTTTTTTTTTTTTTTTTTTTTTTTTTTTTTTTTTTTTTTTTAAGACTCGAGTCTGTATTTAACCTCCCGCCCCCACCCCATGAGGAGCAGGTCGGCCGAACGGACAGCAAGCTGGGCATGTGATCCTGTCGTCCCGGGTTCGATCCTGGGCGCCGGCGAGAAACAATGGGCAGAGTTTCTTTCACCCTATGGCCCGTGTTAACTAGCAGTAAAATAGGTACCTGGGAGTTAGTCAGCTGTCACGGGCTGCTTCCTTGGGGGCGGAGGCCTGGTCGAAGACCGGGCCGCGGGGAACACTAAAAGCCCCGAAATCATCTCAAGATAACCCCCCCCCCATTTCTCTTGGAAGAAAGGTCTTCCTAATCTAAATGATTTGTTTAAATATTTGCTAATTTTTAATGTTCACCCACAGCGCGGTGGACAGCGGCCTCCACCCGCGGTGGACAGCGGCCTCCACCCGCGGTGGACAGCGGCCTCCACCCGCGGTGGACAGCGGCCTCCACCGCGCTGTGGGTTATGCAGTAAATAGGTACTTGGGAGTTAGACAGCTGTTATGTGCTGCTTCTTGGGTGCTGGAAGAAAAAAAAAAAGAGAAAAAGTGAGTAACAGTTGAGAGTCAGGCCAAAAGAGAATACTTGACGTAGCGCAGCATAGGGAAACGATTTTTGAATTGAACATCTTACAACGTGCGCAGCCCCCAGAAATGTCCTGCACTCCCCGTCAGCGCAGCTTCACGAATCCTCCTGCAGTAGTCGACAGGTCTTCCTCTTCTATGTGGAGCGGTGATCGGAGGTGTTGTGGGGCGGTGATGGGGGGTGTTGTGGAGCGGTGATTGGAGGTGTTGTGGGGCGGTGATGGGAGGTATTGTGGGGTGGTGTTGTGGGGTGGTGATCGGAGGTGTTGTGGGGGTGGTGGTAGTTATGGGTAGTGTTGTGATACACTCCGACTCAGACTCAAGTGTCCCTTGAGTGTGTGATAGTGGGATAGGTCAGGTTAGGCCTCCACCCGCGGTAGACAGCAGCCTCCACCCACGGTAGACAGCAGCCTCCACCCGCGGTAGACAGCAGCCCCCACCCGCGGTAGACAGCAGCCTCCACCCACGGTAGACAGCGGCCTCCACCCACGGTAGACAGCAGCCTCCACCCACGGTAGACAGCAGCTTCCACCCGCGGTAGACAGCAGCCTCCACCCACGGTAGACAGCAGCTTCCACCCGCGGTAGACAGCAGGTTCCACCCGCGGTAGACAGCAGCTTCCACCCGCGGTAGACAGCAGCCTCCACCCACGGTAGACAGCAGCCTCCACCCACGGTAGACAGCAGCTTCCACCCGCGGTAGACAGCAGCTTCCACCCGCGGTAGACAGCAGCCTCCACCCGCGGTAGACAGCAGCCTCCACCCACGGTAGACAGCAGCCTCCACCCACGATAGACAGCAGCTTCCACCCACGGTAGACAGCAGCTTCCACCCACGGTAGACAGCAGCTTCCACCCGCGGTAGACAGCAGCCTCCACCCGGGGTAGACAGCAGCCTCCACCCACGGTAGACAGCAGCCTCCACCCACGGTAGACAGCAGCCTCCACCCACGGTAGACAGCAGCTTCCACCCGCGGTGGACAGAGGCCTAACCTGACCGATCCCACTATCACACGCTCAAGGGACACTTGAGTCTGACTCGGAGTGTATCACAACACTACCCATAACTATAACCGACCCACAACACTCCCAGTCATCCCCCCCCCCAATGTGTGATGATCGGGGGTGCCCGATCACCACACACCCCCATGATTGGGTGTGTGGTGATCTCCACCCGGCGGTGGCACCACCCGCCCAACCCGGCAGTGGTTAGGTAAACTTCCTTAGAGAGGAAGTTCTACTGCCCTTCCTTAGGGCGGTGGAGGTGGAATCTCCGCGGTATCTGGGTAAGTTACCTCACATTTGCTGTTTGGCCTCGAACAGAATGAGGGAGGGAGGAGAGCAGTGGAGGAGTCTGCAGCCACCTCCACTACTATGCCTCCTCTCTCACTCCATACGAGGTCAAACAGGTCAAGGGTGAGAGGTCTTAAAGGGGTCAACATGGCGGTCCCGCCACCCGCCCAACCTGGCTCCTCAGGTCAGTTCAGTTGCAGGTGTTTTCAGCCTGCCGTGGTCGTCTTAATGGTGGGGGTGGGCTTGGCTCGTGTAATGTTTTACACAATTTTCGTGCCAATTTGTCCATGGGTGGACGGTGTTTTGGATTATCTTCCAGTAGACTATTCGAAATAAGCTCCAGTTCTTTTGGAAGATCCTTACGCGCCTTGATCAGGTTTTGTAAGTTTTTGCCGAACGCGTAGACGTCCTGTGAGGAGTGGGCGGCAAAGGAGTCGAATAAGGTTTCTGCCGCGAAGTGACTCTGGCTGGGGTTTTTGGGGCATTTGGATCCTTTATGCGCCGCCATGGTGAAGTCAACGATGTAGACCTTTCGGTCATGTTTTAGATCGACCATCATATTTTCAAGAGTCACGTTTCCATGGACAAAGCCTTTTTCGTGGATTTTTGCAAACGCCTCAGCTGCAGCCTGGAGTGCCGAGACTGCATCCCTACACGAGCAAATCTCAAGGAACTCTAAGAGACTGAGGTCGCCGACTCCCGTCATTACTAAGACGGGTGGGTTTACACAGCAGCCTAGCACATGGGGGGTGACCCCAGTGTCCTTGAGGGCGTCGAGAGTCACAAATTCGTTGATGAATAAGTCCATCATTCGACTTATACTACCCTGGGTAGGTAGAGCAGTTTTATAGTAAAGATTTTGGCCGCCGTACGAGGCCAGGAACTCGGTCGTGTTTACTCCCTTGAAATGATTAAAAATTACGCTCTTAGATAACAACTTTACCCATGTCTTGTGAGGGAATATCCTTTTGTCATTTTTTGCGTGTACTACTTTTGTCGTGATATCCAATTTTAGAAAGTCGAAATCGTTGTCTGAACTGTCCACTGGCGGCTGGGCAGCGCCAGTCTCCTGGCCTGACCCGGAAGTGCCAGTCTCCTGACCTGGCTCAGTAGTGCTAGTCTCCTGGCCTGGCTCGGTAGTGCCTGTCTCCTGGCCTGGCTCGGTCGTGCCAGACCAGGAGGTGTTTCCGGCCTCCTGTGATCGTCGTGATGTTGGGGGTGGGCTTGGCGTGTCACAATGTTTTGTTTTTCTATTAGATGTTGGGTTAGTGGAGCTAGTGTGAGTGGGATGTGAACCCGCATGCTCTTCCTTTGGCGCTATTTCGGTAAGCTCTGCCATACCTAGATATTTTGGTGTGGTCAGATGATCTGGTCGGGCTAAACATTCTTTTAATGTTTTACACAATTTTCGTGCCAATTTGTCCATGGGTGGACGGTGTTTTGGATTATCTTCCAGTAGACGATACGGAATAAGCTCCAGTTCTTTTGGAAGATCCTTACGCGCCTTGATCAGATTTTGTAAGTTTTTGCCGAACGCGTAGACATCCTGTGAGGAGTGGGCGGCAAAGGAGTCGAATAAGGTTTCTGCCGCGAAGTGACTCTGGCTGGGGTTTTTGGGGCGTTCGGATCCTTCAGGCGCCGCCATGGTGAAGTCAACGATGTAGACCTTTTGGTCATGTTTTAGATCGACCATCATATTTTCAAGAGTCACGTTTCCATGGACAAAGCCTTTTTCGTGGATTTTTGCAAACGCCTCAGCTGCAGCCTGGAGTGCCGAGACTGCCTCCCAACAGGAGCAAATCTCAAGGAACTCTAAGAGACTGAGGTCGCCGACTCCCGTCATTACTAAGGTGGGTGGGGATATACAGCAACCTAGCACACGTGGGGTGACCCCAGTGTCCTTGAGGGCGTCGAGAGTCACAAATTCGTTGAGGAATGAGTCGATCAGTTGTTCATCACTAGCAGTTTTATAGTAAAGATTTTGGCCGCCGTACCAGGCCAGGAACTCCGTCGTCTTTACTCCCTTGAATTGATGAAAAATTACGCTCTTAGATAACAACTTTATCCATGTGTTGTGAGGGAATATCCTTTTGTCCCTTTTTGCGTGTACTACTTTTGTCGTGATATCCAATTTTACAAAGTCGATATCGTTGTCTGAACTGTCTCCTGTCTCCTGGCCTGGCTCGGTCGTGCCAGACCAGGAGGTGTTTCCGGCCTCCCGTGATCGTCGTGATGTTGGGGGTGGGCTTGGCGTGTCACAATGTTTTGTTTTTCTATTAGATGTTGGGTTAGTGGAGCTAGTGTGAGTGGGATGTGAACCCGCATGCTCTTCCTTTGGCGCTATTTCGGTAAGCTCTGCCATACCTAGATATTTTGGTGTGGTCAGATGATCTGGTCGGGCTAAACATTCTTTTAATGTTTTACACAATTTTCGTGCCAATTTGTCCATGGGTGGACGGTGTTTTGGATTATCTTCCAGTAGACGATAAGGAATAAGCTCGAATTCTTTTGGAAGATCCTTACGCGCCTTGATCAGATTTTGTAAGTTTTTGCCGAACGCGTAGACGTCCTGTGAGGAGTGGGCGGCAAAGGAGTCGAATAAGGTTTCTGCCGCGAAGTGACTCTGGCTGGGGTTTTTGGGGCGTTCGGATCCTTCAGGCGCCGCCATGGTGAAGTCAACGATGTAGACTTTTTGGTCATGTTTTAGATCGACCATCATATTTTCAAGAGTCACGTTTCCATGGACAAAGCCTTTTGCATGGATTTTTGCAAACGCCTCAGCTGCAGCCTGGAGTGCCGAGACTGCCTCCCAACAGGAGCAAATCTCAAGGAACTCTAAGAGACTGAGGTCGCCGACTCCCGTCATTACTAAGACGGGTGGGGTTATACAGCAGCCTAGCACACGTGGGGTGACCCCAGTGTCCTTGAGGGCGTCGAGAGTCACAAATTCGTTGAGGAATGAGTCGATCAGTTGTTCATCACTAGCAGTTTTATAGTAAAGATTTTGGCCGCCGTACCAGGCCAGGAACTCCGTCGTCTTTACTCCCTTGAATTGATGAAAAATTACGCTCTTAGATAACAACTTTACCCATGTGTTGTGAGGGAATATCCTTTTGTCCCTTTTTGCGTGTACTACTTTTGTCGTGATATCCAATTTTACAAAGTCGATATCGTTGTCTGAACTGACCACTGGCGGCGGGGCAGCACCAGTCTCCTGGCCTGACCCGGAAGTGCCAGTCTCCTGACCTGGCTTGGTAGTGCCGGTCTCCTGGCCTGGCTCAGTAGTGCTAGTCTCCTGGCCTGGCTCGGTAGTGCCTGTCTCCTGGCCTGGGTCGATAGTACCAGTGTCCTGGGCATGGTGAGCCTCTTTGGCAAGGTCCTGGAGCTGGTCATAGAGGCCGTGGGCCAGGAGATGGCCGAGGAGACCCCACTGTTTGGGCACTTCCTGGTCTGGGTCAGTAGTGCTAGTCTCCTGGCCTGGGTCGGTAGTGCCAGTGTCCTGGGCATGGTGAGCCTCTTTGGCAAGGTCCTGGAGCTGGTCATAGAGGCCGTGGGCCAGGAGATGGCCGAGGAGACCCCACTGTTTGGGCACTTCCTGGTCTGGGTCAGTAGTGCTAGTCTCCTGGCCTGGGTCGGTAGTGTCAGTGTCCTGGCCTGGGTCGGTAGTGCCAGTGTCCTGGCCTGGGTCCTGGCCTGGGTCGGTGGTGCCAGTGTCCTGGCCTGGGTCGATAGTACCAGTGTCCTGGCCTGGGTCGGTAGTGCCAGTGTCCTGGCCTGGGTCGGTAGTGCCAGTGTCCTGGCCTGGGTTGGTAGTGCCAGTGTCCTGGCCTGGGTTGGTAGTGCCAGTGTCCTGGCCTGGGTCGGTAGTGCCAGTGTCCTGGCCTGGGTCGGTGGTGCCAGTGTCCTGGCCTGGGTCGATAGTGCCAGTGTCCTGGCCTGGGTCGGTAGTGCCAGTGTCCTGGGCTGGGTCGGTAGTGCCAGTGTCCTGGCCTGGGTTGGTAGTGCCAGTGTCCTGGCCTGGGTCGGTGGTGCCAGTGTCCTGGCCTGGGTCGGTGGTGCCAGTGTCCTGGCCTGTGTCGGTGGTGCCAGTGTCCTGGCCTGGGTCGATAGTGCTAGTGTCCTGGCCTGGGTCCTGGCCTGGGTCGGTAGTGCCAGTGTCCTGTCCTGGGTCGGTGGTGCCAGTGTCCTGGCCTGGGTCGGTGGTGCCAGTGTCCTGGCCTGGGTCGGTAGTGCCAGTGTCCTGGCCTGGGTCGGTGGCGCCAGTGTCCTGGCCTGGGTCGGTAGTGCCAGTGTCCTGGCCTGGGTCGGTAGTGCCAGTGTCCTGGCCTGGGTCGGTGGTGCCAGTGTCCTGGCCTGGGTCGGTGGTGCCAGTGTCCTGGCCTGGGTCGGTGGTGCCAGTGTCCTGGCATGGGTCGGTGGTGCCAGTGTCCTGGCCTGGGTCGGTGGTGCCAGTGTCCTGGCCTGGGTCGGTGGTGCCAGTGTCCTGGCCTGGGTCGGTGGTGCCAGTGTCCTGGCCTGGGTCGGTGGTGGCCAGTGTCCTGGCCTGGGTCGGTGGTGCCAGTGTCCTGGCCTGGGTCGGTGGTGCCAGTGTCCTGGCCGGGGTCGGTGGTGCCAGTGTCCTGGCCTGGGTCGGTGGGTGCCAGTGTCCTGGCCTGGGTCGGTGGTGCCAGTGTCCTGGCCGGGGTCGGTGGTGCCAGTGTCCTGGCCGGGGTCGGTGGTCCCAGTGTCCTGGCCTGGGTCGGTGGTGCCAGTGTCCTGGCCTGGGTCGGTGGTGCCAATGTCCTGGCCGGGGTCCTGGCCGGGGTCCTGGCCGGGGTCGATAACGCTGACCTCGCTTTCGCCAGAGGACTGCTGGGGCTCCGTGGTGCTGACCTCGTCCAGGTCAGAGGAGTGGTGGGTGCCCTTGGGTCTATCCCAGCCGTGGGTATAGTAGTAGTATAAGAGGCCCATCACGACGAACACCGCCCCTAACCTGAGGCACCAAGGAAGGACCCCAAGGCCCTGTGCCCCACCACCTGCCCCCCACGACGCCTGCGTGACCCAGCGCCCAGCACCGGCCCCCACGACGAACACCGCCCCTAACCCGAGGCACCAAGGAAGGTCCCCAAGGCCCTGTACCCGCCACCTGCCCCACCGCCTACCCCGCCACCTTGCCCCACCGCCTGCCCCGCCACCTGCCCCCGCCACCTACCCGCCACCTACCCCACCATTTGCCCCAGCACCGGCCTGCAGGAAGGGTGTTGGGATGACACTGCTTTCTGCACTGTTGATGTTTGAGAATTTAACATTTTAAATTTTGTTGATGTATTTTTTTTATTATTGTTTAGATATTCGCGCACGTTAAGTCGTTAAGTTATTGTTTTAAGTCGGATGTGTTTACTAAACGGTAACTATAGTTATCTTGAGGTTATCTTGAGATGATTTCTGGGCTTTTAGTGTCCCCGCGGCCCGGTCCTCGACCAGGCCTCCACCCCCAGGAAGCAGCCCGTGACAGCTGACTAACACCCAGGTACCTATTTTACTGCTAGGTAACCGGGGCATAGGGTGAAAGAAACTCTGCCGATTGTTTCTCGCCGGCGCTCGGGATCGAACCCGGGACCATAGGATCACAAGTCCAGCGTGCTGTCCGCTCGGCCGACAGTGTTTGCAACAGTCCACTTCTGTACCTTTGAGTAGACAGTTACCTTAAGTATTGGGGGAAAATAGGGGGTGTTGGAGGGGGGGGGAGTTAAGGCGTGGTAGGAGTAGGGAAGTTACGTATAAGGGACAAGGGAGTGGTGGGATAGGAAAGAGGGATTGTAGGGGGACGGGGGATTGTAGGGGAGAGGGGAAGGGTAGGAGTAACGGTGAGGGAGGAGAGGGGGAGGGCAAGGTGCCAGGCCTGCACTGTGTGTGTGTGTGTGTGTGTGTGTGTGTGTGTGTGTGTGTGTGGTGTGTGTGTGTGTGTGTGTACTCACCTGTTTGTGCTTGCGGGGGTTGAGCTTTGGCTCTTTGGTCCCGCCTTGTGTGTGTGTGTGTGTGTGTACTCACCTATTTGTTTATTTTACATGTTTATATGTAGTGTGTGTGTGTGTACTCACCTAGTTGTGCTTGCGGGGGTTGAGCTCTGGCTCTTTGGTCCCGCCTCTCAACTGTCAATCAACTGGTGTACAGGTTCCTGAGCCTACTGTTCTCTATCATATCTACAACCTGAAATTGTGTATGGAGTCAGCCTCCACCACATCACTTTTTAATGCATTCAATTTGTCAACCACTCTGACACTAAAAAAGTTCTTTCTAATATCTCTGTGGCTCATTTGGGCACTCAATTTCCATCTATGTCCCCTAGTGCGTGTGCCCCTTGTGGTAAATAGCCTGTCTTTATCTACCCTATCAATTCCTCAGAGAATCTTGTATGTGGTGATCATGTACTCACTAACTCTTGTCTCCCAGTGACGTGAGGTTTAATTGACGTAGTCTCTCCTGGTAGCTCATACCCCCTCAATTCGGGTCCTAGTCTGGTGGCAAACCTTTGAACCTTTTCAAGTTTAATCTTTTGCTTGACTAGATATGGACTCCATGCTGGAGCTGCATACTCCAGGATTGGTCTGACATATGTTGTGTACAAAGTTCTGAAAGATTTCTTACACAAGTTTCTAAAGGCCGTTCTTATGTTAGCCAACCTGGCGTATGCCGCTGATGTTATCCTCTTGATATGAGCTTCAGGGGACAGGTCTGGCATAATATCAACCCCCAGGTCTTTCTCTCTCTCTGACTCTTGAAGTATTTCATCGCCCAAATGATACCTTATATCTGGTCTCCAGCTCCCTACACCTTTCTTCATTACATTGCATTGCTTGTGTTAAACTCTAACAACCATTTGTTCGACCATTCCTGCAGCTTGTCCAGGTCTTCTTGAAGCCTTAAGCTGTCCTACTCTATCTTAATCCTTCTCATAATTTTGGCGTCGTCAGCAAACATTGAGAGAAATGAGTCTATACCCTCTGGGAGATCATTTGCGTATATCAGTATATCCCAGTTCCTGGTCCTCATATCCCAGTTCCTGGTCCTCATATCCCAGCTCCTGGCCCTCATATCTCAGCTCCTGGTCCTCATGTCCCATCTTCTGGTCCTCATAACCCAGGTCCTGGTCCTCATATCCCAGCTCCTGGTCCTCATATCCCAGCTCCTGGTCCTCATATCCCAGCTCCTGGTTCTCATATCCCAGCTCTTGGTCCTCATATCCCAGCTCTTGGTCCTCATTTCCCAGCTCCTGGTTCTCATATCCCAGCTCTTGGTCCTCATATCCCTTCCAAATGCTGTATAATCATACTGACTTGCCACATTCTGCTCATAATTACCTATTAAGAAGACTCAAGCTTTCAATACAGTTGTGTGTGTGATAAATGTTGTTCTTCGCGAATAACTCGAAACGAGGAGATGTGTATTTACAGAGAAGTGGTTTCAAAGTTAATTATATTACGTTAAAGAACTAAGTGTGTATAGAAAATCAGGAGAAAGCGCTAGGTCTTGTTATGATCTCAGCCTGCAGGAGAAACTAGTCTCCCTCCTTGAGAGTTATTCAGCAAGCCTGACCTGATTAGAAGGTCTAGCAAATATTGAGGTAATAACCCATATGTAAAAAAGTTGCTTGGATATATATAACAATTTAAGATTATGGGCAATGAAGAAGAAAACAGATAAATGACTGGCTAGGAGATGTGGATATTTTGCTGGAGGCGTGAGGCTCGCTTCTGGAGGGGCTTTGACCTCACTTGAGTGCCAGACATCGCAGGGGAAAGCCGCGCTCCGTTGAGCTCCTGTCAGAAGGGAACCCATAGTGATATATCTCGAAGAGAAGAGAAGTGTGCAGACGTGCCAGCTGTGGAAACTGAGCTGGGAACGTTGTGGTCTCAAGTCCTGGTCGAAGGGGAGAGTTTTAAACCGCCCAGAGGCATTATTGTGGGCCGTGGAAGCACCTTGACCAAGCTCTGTCAGAGGGATAGCGCCCTCGACCAGACGATCTGTGGTAAGCACGGTATACGCCAGTTCATAGTGATTGCTTGTAGTTGGTCGTGTGCCCAGCGACAGTAGCAATGTTTATTTATAAGTTAGACATGTTTTAATAAGGCAGAAAGCCTAAAATAAGAGAGTGAAGAGGGAGGAACACGGAGCGACGTCCGTCCCCTCTGAGCGCTGGCGGGCAACTGAGGGAGCCTGGCTCCTGACGGTGAAGGACCCTCCCGGAGTGAGGAGGCCGCCGGGCGAGGTGGAGTATGGACCCGCCCAAAACGGGGGAGTCCACTCTCACTGTATGTAGAGGACAGATAGAGGTTTGAGGCAAGCATATTGTGTGGTTATTTTTGTTTATGTGTTAAAGGGGAACATTTTTATTGGAGTGTCGATGGGTTGCAGGTTTGTCTTTGGGGAAGAAGTTGCTGAGAACTTCGAAGCCAGCACAGATGAAGTAGCTGATAAGACTCCAAGGTAGTGGAGCAGAGGACCTCGAGCTGTGAGGAGAAGCGGTGAAGAGGAGTGTCACGTGCTTCTGTAGAGGTGGTGAAGCACCATAGTTGCTCGAGGAAACTTCATGGTGTAGCAGCCAAGAGAGCTGTGGAGGAACCTAGCAGAAGTAGTAGAGCACCATAGTTGCTCAAGGAATCTTCATGATAGCAGCCTGGAGGAGCTGCAGAGGATCCTGGTAGTGAAGCCCGGAAGAACCTGAAGATATCAGGGTAGTGAACTTCCAGAGGTGGAAGGGGAAGTTCTGGTGGATTACTTGTAGGGAGTTGATAGTGTTTGGTTGTCATTAGCGTGCAAGACGCAGTGAGAGGTGAGTGACTGTTTGCATTCTTATGTCAAGGAGTGTTTTACACTGAAGTTTAGAGTTACAGTCGTAGGCTGGATTACCTACAGATGTATGCGTTCTAGGACTGATAGAGTGATCGATTGATCATTGTTGTGTATCAATGAACATTTATACTGATATATGTTATTGCATTCAAATGCTGATTTTCTTTGTACATATTTATAGATACATATATATATTCTCTTGCTGATGGTGCAACAGTGTATGTAGACTTGATCAACTTGAGGTGGTTGATAGTATCAGGTGGTGAACCAGGAGATAGGATACCACTTGGTAAACTGACAATAGAGTTCTGATGGTGTTGGAGAGCAACCTGATTGTAATATTATAGAGTATAGGATTCATTATTACTATATGTGTGTATGTATCGTGTATGTGCTTTGTCCAGTAAATGTATCCCAATTTGCCGGTGTTTGCCCTTGTCCTAGTGAGGCTTCCCAGGAGGTAGTAAAGAAGGAGAGAGAGAGAGAAAGAACCAAGAACCACTGCTGTGGACAGGGTAGGAGGTAATACTAGTAAGTCACAGGGGATTGAGGAGATCATATCTCATAAGGAGAGAGTGGGGAGTCACAGCGGCTCGAGTGGGTGTGTGCACGTGACAACGAGGCTAAGTGTTGGAGCCGCATCCCCTAAACGTGTGACGTTGAGCCCCTCTCCAAGAGCCAGAAGCGCCTAGTGTGATCTCCTAGTATAAGCACTCTACCGAGTTGTGGGTTGGGTTGTCCATAGAGAAGGATCAACGACGACAACACCACCAACCCACAAACACTCTATAATAGTCTTTAGGACTAATTGAGGGGGGGAAAGGAACGGTGCCCAACCGCCCTGTTCATTGGGGTATCGAACGCCAAGCCTGCAAGAAGAGAGGTTATGGTGGGTCAGAGGGGGGGGGGGGTGGAGTCCATCTGGAATACCCATTAGCGATAACCATCTTTCCAGGTCCTTGGGTTGAGCCCTTTCCCTTCGCACAAACTTCTGCCACACTGGGAACCAGTACCGACCTTCCATGGGGTTAAGGTCCTCGACCTCTAGTACCATCTTGACGTATACAACAGAGGTCATCCCAGCACTGATCTTCGTGACGCACTAACGGAAGCCACCAGAGCCGCTTCTAACCTCAGTCTGGACACGATCAGCGTCGCCAGTAGGCGCCACCATCTGGTAACTGAAGGCAAGGTATTATCAGTCTTATACGGGCTTCACTAAGGGTCCAGGGGGCCAGATTCACCAAGCAGTTACGCAAGTTCTTACGAACGTGTACATCTTTCGTCAATCTTTGACGGCTTTGGTTACATTTATTAAACAGTTGACAAGCATGAAACTTCACAATCAACTGTTGTTATTGTTATATGTTAACAGCCTCCTGGTGCTTCGGAGCTCATAAACTGTTGAACAATTGTAAACAAAGTCGCCAAAGATTGAGAAAAGATGGACAGGTTCGTAAGTACTGGCGTAACTGCTTCGTGAATCTGGCCCCAGATGGGTGCTCCTTACCCTCCACAAGACCAGCCCTTCGCGCCACTTGCCACTTACCAAAACAAAACAACAAAAATGGAGCTGTTTTGCCTAGCTATTAACGAACGCAAACAACCCTCCTATAACCTATCGCGGCCGATGCATCGAAAACGTCGATACTACGGTGCTTCCCGCCAAACACACACCGAATGTACGACGTTGGTACAACGTTCGAACAAGATTTTTACACCTAACCAGTTATAACAACCAATATAGCAAGTTGTAACAACGTTCTAATACGTCATAAACACCTTTAAGCCAACATGTAGCAAGTTTATTACAAGTTGTAACAAGCGGAAAATAGAGACAGTTTCGGTTTGTGTTTCCAGGGTTTAATTTATACTAACACGTCGCATTTTTAACGGATTGGTCGATTTTGTAAACAAAATAAAAGGGAGGAGTATTATTAGGCGAGAGAACATACTGCCTAGTTACAGGTTCCCTTTGACTCTCAAGAGAACAGTTTGGAAGATATAACTATTGGTAATAGGTAAATACATATTCTATTAATTTACTACTATTTTTTCACTGTAAAAGGGGATTTTTTTTTTTTTTTTTTTTTTTTTTTTTTTTTTTTTTTTTTTTTTTTTTTTTTTTTTTTTTAAGACTCGAGTCTGTATTTAACCTCCCGCCCCCCACCCCATGAGGAGCAGGTCGGCCGAACGGACAGCAAGCTGGGCATGTGATCCTGTCGTCCCGGGTTCGATCCTGGGCGCCGGCGAGAAACAATGGGCAGAGTTTCTTTCACCCTATGGCCCGTGTTAACTAGCAGTAAAATAGGTACCTGGGAGTTAGTCAGCTGTCACGGGCTGCTTCCTTGGGGGCGGAGGCCTGGTCGAAGACCGGGCCGCGGGAACACTAAAAGCCCCGAAATCATCTCAAGATAACCCCCCCCCCCATTTCTCTTGGAAGAAAGGTCTTCCTAATCTAAATGATTTGTTTAAATATTTGCTAATTTTTAATGTTCACCCACAGCGCGGTGGACAGCGGCCTCCACCCGCGGTGGACAGCGGCCTCCACCCGCGGTGGACAGCGGCCTCCACCCGCGGTGGACAGCGGCCTCCACCGCGCTGTGGGTTATGCAGTAAATAGGTACTTGGGAGTTAGACAGCTGTTATGTGCTGCTTCTTGGGTGCTGGAAGAAAAAAAAAAGAGAAAAAGTGAGTAACAGTTGAGAGTCAGGCCAAAAGAGAATACTTGACGTAGCGCAGCATAGGGAAACGATTTTTGAATTGAACATCTTACAACGTGCGCAGCCCCAGAAATGTCCTGCACTCCCCGTCAGCGCAGCTTCACGAATCCTCCTGCAGTAGTCGACAGGTCTTCCTCTTCTATGTGGAGCGGTGATCGGAGGTGTTGTGGGGCGGTGATGGGGGGTGTTGTGGAGCGGTGATTGGAGGTGTTGTGGGGCGGTGATGGGAGGTATTGTGGGGTGGTGTTGTGGGGTGGTGATCGGAGGTGTTGTGGGGGTGGTGGTAGTTATGGGTAGTGTTGTGATACACTCCGACTCAGACTCAAGTGTCCCTTGAGTGTGTGATAGTGGGATAGGTCAGGTTAGGCCTCCACCCGCGGTAGACAGCAGCCTCCACCCACGGTAGACAGCAGCCTCCACCCGCGGTAGACAGCAGCCCCCACCCGCGGTAGACAGCAGCCTCCACCCACGGTAGACAGCGGCCTCCACCCACGGTAGACAGCAGCCTCCACCCACGGTAGACAGCAGCTTCCACCCGCGGTAGACAGCAGCCTCCACCCACGGTAGACAGCAGCTTCCACCCGCGGTAGACAGCAGGTTCCACCCGCGGTAGACAGCAGCTTCCACCCGCGGTAGACAGCAGCCTCCACCCACGGTAGACAGCAGCCTCCACCCACGGTAGACAGCAGCTTCCACCCGCGGTAGACAGCAGCTTCCACCCGCGGTAGACAGCAGCCTCCACCCGCGGTAGACAGCAGCCTCCACCCACGGTAGACAGCAGCCTCCACCCACGATAGACAGCAGCTTCCACCCACGGTAGACAGCAGCTTCCACCCACGGTAGACAGCAGCTTCCACCCGCGGTAGACAGCAGCCTCCACCCGGGGTAGACAGCAGCCTCCACCCACGGTAGACAGCAGCCTCCACCCACGGTAGACAGCAGCCTCCACCCACGGTAGACAGCAGCTTCCACCCGCGGTGGACAGAGGCCTAACCTGACCGATCCCACTATCACACGCTCAAGGGACACTTGAGTCTGACTCGGAGTGTATCACAACACTACCCATAACTATAACCGACCCACAACACTCCCAGTCATCCCCCCCCCCCAATGTGTGATGATCGGGGGTGCCCGATCACCACACACCCCCATGATTGGGTGTGTGGTGATCTCCACCCGGCGGTGGCACCACCCGCCCAACCCGGCAGTGGTTAGGTAAACTTCCTTAGAGAGGAAGTTCTACTGCCCTTCCTTAGGGCGGTGGAGGTGGAATCTCCGCGGTATCTGGGTAAGTTACCTCACATTTGCTGTTTGGCCTCGAACAGAATGAGGGAGGGAGG
This sequence comes from Procambarus clarkii, assembly GCF_040958095.1. Classification (NCBI taxonomy): domain Eukaryota; kingdom Metazoa; phylum Arthropoda; class Malacostraca; order Decapoda; family Cambaridae; genus Procambarus; species Procambarus clarkii. Next base: position 26,243,073 of record NC_091226.1, on the reverse strand, counting down.
AGAGCAGTGGAGGAGTCTGCAGCCACCTCCACTACTATGCCTCCTCTCTCACTCCATACGAGGTCAAACAGGTCAAGGGTGAGAGGTCTTAAAGGGGTCAACATGGCGGTCCCGCCACCCGCCCAACCTGGCTCCTCAGGTCAGTTCAGTTGCAGGTGTTTTCAGCCTGCCGTGGTCGTCTTAATGGTGGGGGTGGGCTTGGCTCGTGTAATGTTTTACACAATTTTCGTGCCAATTTGTCCATGGGTGGACGGTGTTTTGGATTATCTTCCAGTAGACTATTCGAAATAAGCTCCAGTTCTTTTGGAAGATCCTTACGCGCCTTGATCAGGTTTTGTAAGTTTTTGCCGAACGCGTAGACGTCCTGTGAGGAGTGGGCGGCAAAGGAGTCGAATAAGGTTTCTGCCGCGAAGTGACTCTGGCTGGGGTTTTTGGGGCATTTGGATCCTTTATGCGCCGCCATGGTGAAGTCAACGATGTAGACCTTTCGGTCATGTTTTAGATCGACCATCATATTTTCAAGAGTCACGTTTCCATGGACAAAGCCTTTTTCGTGGATTTTTGCAAACGCCTCAGCTGCAGCCTGGAGTGCCGAGACTGCATCCCTACACGAGCAAATCTCAAGGAACTCTAAGAGACTGAGGTCGCCGACTCCCGTCATTACTAAGACGGGTGGGTTTACACAGCAGCCTAGCACATGGGGGGTGACCCCAGTGTCCTTGAGGGCGTCGAGAGTCACAAATTCGTTGATGAATAAGTCCATCATTCGACTTATACTACCCTGGGTAGGTAGAGCAGTTTTATAGTAAAGATTTTGGCCGCCGTACGAGGCCAGGAACTCGGTCGTGTTTACTCCCTTGAAATGATTAAAAATTACGCTCTTAGATAACAACTTTACCCATGTCTTGTGAGGGAATATCCTTTTGTCATTTTTTGCGTGTACTACTTTTGTCGTGATATCCAATTTTAGAAAGTCGAAATCGTTGTCTGAACTGTCCACTGGCGGCTGGGCAGCGCCAGTCTCCTGGCCTGACCCGGAAGTGCCAGTCTCCTGACCTGGCTCAGTAGTGCTAGTCTCCTGGCCTGGCTCGGTAGTGCCTGTCTCCTGGCCTGGCTCGGTCGTGCCAGACCAGGAGGTGTTTCCGGCCTCCTGTGATCGTCGTGATGTTGGGGGTGGGCTTGGCGTGTCACAATGTTTTGTTTTTCTATTAGATGTTGGGTTAGTGGAGCTAGTGTGAGTGGGATGTGAACCCGCATGCTCTTCCTTTGGCGCTATTTCGGTAAGCTCTGCCATACCTAGATATTTTGGTGTGGTCAGATGATCTGGTCGGGCTAAACATTCTTTTAATGTTTTACACAATTTTCGTGCCAATTTGTCCATGGGTGGACGGTGTTTTGGATTATCTTCCAGTAGACGATACGGAATAAGCTCCAGTTCTTTTGGAAGATCCTTACGCGCCTTGATCAGATTTTGTAAGTTTTTGCCGAACGCGTAGACATCCTGTGAGGAGTGGGCGGCAAAGGAGTCGAATAAGGTTTCTGCCGCGAAGTGACTCTGGCTGGGGTTTTTGGGGCGTTCGGATCCTTCAGGCGCCGCCATGGTGAAGTCAACGATGTAGACCTTTTGGTCATGTTTTAGATCGACCATCATATTTTCAAGAGTCACGTTTCCATGGACAAAGCCTTTTTCGTGGATTTTTGCAAACGCCTCAGCTGCAGCCTGGAGTGCCGAGACTGCCTCCCAACAGGAGCAAATCTCAAGGAACTCTAAGAGACTGAGGTCGCCGACTCCCGTCATTACTAAGGTGGGTGGGGATATACAGCAACCTAGCACACGTGGGGTGACCCCAGTGTCCTTGAGGGCGTCGAGAGTCACAAATTCGTTGAGGAATGAGTCGATCAGTTGTTCATCACTAGCAGTTTTATAGTAAAGATTTTGGCCGCCGTACCAGGCCAGGAACTCCGTCGTCTTTACTCCCTTGAATTGATGAAAAATTACGCTCTTAGATAACAACTTTATCCATGTGTTGTGAGGGAATATCCTTTTGTCCCTTTTTGCGTGTACTACTTTTGTCGTGATATCCAATTTTACAAAGTCGATATCGTTGTCTGAACTGTCTCCTGTCTCCTGGCCTGGCTCGGTCGTGCCAGACCAGGAGGTGTTTCCGGCCTCCCGTGATCGTCGTGATGTTGGGGGTGGGCTTGGCGTGTCACAATGTTTTGTTTTTCTATTAGATGTTGGGTTAGTGGAGCTAGTGTGAGTGGGATGTGAACCCGCATGCTCTTCCTTTGGCGCTATTTCGGTAAGCTCTGCCATACCTAGATATTTTGGTGTGGTCAGATGATCTGGTCGGGCTAAACATTCTTTTAATGTTTTACACAATTTTCGTGCCAATTTGTCCATGGGTGGACGGTGTTTTGGATTATCTTCCAGTAGACGATAAGGAATAAGCTCGAATTCTTTTGGAAGATCCTTACGCGCCTTGATCAGATTTTGTAAGTTTTTGCCGAACGCGTAGACGTCCTGTGAGGAGTGGGCGGCAAAGGAGTCGAATAAGGTTTCTGCCGCGAAGTGACTCTGGCTGGGGTTTTTGGGGCGTTCGGATCCTTCAGGCGCCGCCATGGTGAAGTCAACGATGTAGACTTTTTGGTCATGTTTTAGATCGACCATCATATTTTCAAGAGTCACGTTTCCATGGACAAAGCCTTTTGCATGGATTTTTGCAAACGCCTCAGCTGCAGCCTGGAGTGCCGAGACTGCCTCCCAACAGGAGCAAATCTCAAGGAACTCTAAGAGACTGAGGTCGCCGACTCCCGTCATTACTAAGACGGGTGGGGTTATACAGCAGCCTAGCACACGTGGGGTGACCCCAGTGTCCTTGAGGGCGTCGAGAGTCACAAATTCGTTGAGGAATGAGTCGATCAGTTGTTCATCACTAGCAGTTTTATAGTAAAGATTTTGGCCGCCGTACCAGGCCAGGAACTCCGTCGTCTTTACTCCCTTGAATTGATGAAAAATTACGCTCTTAGATAACAACTTTACCCATGTGTTGTGAGGGAATATCCTTTTGTCCCTTTTTGCGTGTACTACTTTTGTCGTGATATCCAATTTTACAAAGTCGATATCGTTGTCTGAACTGACCACTGGCGGCGGGGCAGCACCAGTCTCCTGGCCTGACCCGGAAGTGCCAGTCTCCTGACCTGGCTTGGTAGTGCCGGTCTCCTGGCCTGGCTCAGTAGTGCTAGTCTCCTGGCCTGGCTCGGTAGTGCCTGTCTCCTGGCCTGGGTCGATAGTACCAGTGTCCTGGGCATGGTGAGCCTCTTTGGCAAGGTCCTGGAGCTGGTCATAGAGGCCGTGGGCCAGGAGATGGCCGAGGAGACCCCACTGTTTGGGCACTTCCTGGTCTGGGTCAGTAGTGCTAGTCTCCTGGCCTGGGTCGGTAGTGCCAGTGTCCTGGGCATGGTGAGCCTCTTTGGCAAGGTCCTGGAGCTGGTCATAGAGGCCGTGGGCCAGGAGATGGCCGAGGAGACCCCACTGTTTGGGCACTTCCTGGTCTGGGTCAGTAGTGCTAGTCTCCTGGCCTGGGTCGGTAGTGTCAGTGTCCTGGCCTGGGTCGGTAGTGCCAGTGTCCTGGCCTGGGTCCTGGCCTGGGTCGGTGGTGCCAGTGTCCTGGCCTGGGTCGATAGTACCAGTGTCCTGGCCTGGGTCGGTAGTGCCAGTGTCCTGGCCTGGGTCGGTAGTGCCAGTGTCCTGGCCTGGGTTGGTAGTGCCAGTGTCCTGGCCTGGGTTGGTAGTGCCAGTGTCCTGGCCTGGGTCGGTAGTGCCAGTGTCCTGGCCTGGGTCGGTGGTGCCAGTGTCCTGGCCTGGGTCGATAGTGCCAGTGTCCTGGCCTGGGTCGGTAGTGCCAGTGTCCTGGGCTGGGTCGGTAGTGCCAGTGTCCTGGCCTGGGTTGGTAGTGCCAGTGTCCTGGCCTGGGTCGGTGGTGCCAGTGTCCTGGCCTGGGTCGGTGGTGCCAGTGTCCTGGCCTGTGTCGGTGGTGCCAGTGTCCTGGCCTGGGTCGATAGTGCTAGTGTCCTGGCCTGGGTCCTGGCCTGGGTCGGTAGTGCCAGTGTCCTGTCCTGGGTCGGTGGTGCCAGTGTCCTGGCCTGGGTCGGTGGTGCCAGTGTCCTGGCCTGGGTCGGTAGTGCCAGTGTCCTGGCCTGGGTCGGTGGCGCCAGTGTCCTGGCCTGGGTCGGTAGTGCCAGTGTCCTGGCCTGGGTCGGTAGTGCCAGTGTCCTGGCCTGGGTCGGTGGTGCCAGTGTCCTGGCCTGGGTCGGTGGTGCCAGTGTCCTGGCCTGGGTCGGTGGTGCCAGTGTCCTGGCATGGGTCGGTGGTGCCAGTGTCCTGGCCTGGGTCGGTGGTGCCAGTGTCCTGGCCTGGGTCGGTGGTGCCAGTGTCCTGGCCTGGGTCGGTGGTGCCAGTGTCCTGGCCTGGGTCGGTGGTGCCAGTGTCCTGGCCTGGGTCGGTGGTGCCAGTGTCCTGGCCTGGGTCGGTGGTGCCAGTGTCCTGGCCGGGGTCGGTGGTGCCAGTGTCCTGGCCTGGGTCGGTGGTGCCAGTGTCCTGGCCTGGGTCGGTGGTGCCAGTGTCCTGGCCGGGGTCGGTGGTGCCAGTGTCCTGGCCGGGGTCGGTGGTCCCAGTGTCCTGGCCTGGGTCGGTGGTGCCAGTGTCCTGGCCTGGGTCGGTGGTGCCAATGTCCTGGCCGGGGTCCTGGCCGGGGTCGATAACGCTGACCTCGCTTTCGCCAGAGGACTGCTGGGGCTCCGTGGTGCTGACCTCGTCCAGGTCAGAGGAGTGGTGGGTGCCCTTGGGTCTATCCCAGCCGTGGGTATAGTAGTAGTATAAGAGGCCCATCACGACGAACACCGCCCCTAACCTGAGGCACCAAGGAAGGACCCCAAGGCCCTGTGCCCCACCACCTGCCCCCACGACGCCTGCGTGACCCAGCGCCCCAGCACCGGCCCCCACGACGAACACCGCCCCTAACCCGAGGCACCAAGGAAGGTCCCCAAGGCCCTGTACCCCGCCACCTGCCCCACCGCCTACCCCGCCACCTGCCCCGCCACCTGCCCCACCGCCTGCCCCGCCACCTGCCCCGCCACCTACCCCGCCACCTACCCCACCATTTGCCCCAGCACCGGCCTGCAGGAAGGGTGTTGGGATGACACTGCTTTCTGCACTGTTGATGTTTGAGAATTTAAACATTTTAAATTTTGTTGATGTATTTTTTTTATTATTGTTTAGATATTCGCGCACGTTAAGTCGTTAAGTTATTGTTTTAAGTCGGATGTGTTTACTAAACGGTAACTATAGTTATCTTGAGGTTATCTTGAGATGATTTCTGGGCTTTTAGTGTCCCCGCGGCCCGGTCCTCGACCAGGCCTCCACCCCCAGGAAGCAGCCCGTGACAGCTGACTAACACCCAGGTACCTATTTTACTGCTAGGTAACCGGGGCATAGGGTGAAAGAAACTCTGCCGATTGTTTCTCGCCGGCGCTCGGGATCGAACCCGGGACCATAGGATCACAAGTCCAGCGTGCTGTCCGCTCGGCCGACAGTGTTTGCAACAGTCCACTTCTGTACCTTTGAGTAGACAGTTACCTTAAGTATTGGGGGAAAATAGGGGGTGTTGGAGGGGGGGGGAGTTAAGGCGTGGTAGGAGTAGGGAAGTTACGTATAAGGGACAAGGGAGTGGTGGGATAGGAAAGAGGGATTGTAGGGGGACGGGGGATTGTAGGGGAGAGGGGAAGGGTAGGAGTAACGGTGAGGGAGGAGAGGGGGAGGGCAAGGTGCCAGGCCTGCACTGTGTGTGTGTGTGTGTGTGTGTGTGTGTGTGTGTGTGTGTGTGTGTGTGTGTGTGTGTACTCACCTGTTTGTGCTTGCGGGGGTTGAGCTTTGGCTCTTTGGTCCCGCCTTGTGTGTGTGTGTGTGTGTGTACTCACCTATTTGTTTATTTTACATGTTTATATGTAGTGTGTGTGTGTGTACTCACCTAGTTGTGCTTGCGGGGGTTGAGCTCTGGCTCTTTGGTCCCGCCTCTCAACTGTCAATCAACTGGTGTACAGGTTCCTGAGCCTACTGTTCTCTATCATATCTACAACCTGAAATTGTGTATGGAGTCAGCCTCCACCACATCACTTTTTAATGCATTCAATTTGTCAACCACTCTGACACTAAAAAAGTTCTTTCTAATATCTCTGTGGCTCATTTGGGCACTCAATTTCCATCTATGTCCCCTAGTGCGTGTGCCCCTTGTGGTAAATAGCCTGTCTTTATCTACCCTATCAATTCCTCAGAGAATCTTGTATGTGGTGATCATGTACTCACTAACTCTTGTCTCCCAGTGACGTGAGGTTTAATTGACGTAGTCTCTCCTGGTAGCTCATACCCCTCAATTCGGGTCCTAGTCTGGTGGCAAACCTTTGAACCTTTTCAAGTTTAATCTTTTGCTTGACTAGATATGGACTCCATGCTGGAGCTGCATACTCCAGGATTGGTCTGACATATGTTGTGTACAAAGTTCTGAAAGATTTCTTACACAAGTTTCTAAAGGCCGTTCTTATGTTAGCCAACCTGGCGTATGCCGCTGATGTTATCCTCTTGATATGAGCTTCAGGGGACAGGTCTGGCATAATATCAACCCCCAGGTCTTTCTCTCTCTCTGACTCTTGAAGTATTTCATCGCCCAAATGATACCTTATATCTGGTCTCCAGCTCCCTACACCTTTCTTCATTACATTGCATTTGCTTGTGTTAAACTCTAACAACCATTTGTTCGACCATTCCTGCAGCTTGTCCAGGTCTTCTTGAAGCCTTAAGCTGTCCTACTCTATCTTAATCCTTCTCATAATTTTGGCGTCGTCAGCAAACATTGAGAGAAATGAGTCTATACCCTCTGGGAGATCATTTGCGTATATCAGTATATCCCAGTTCCTGGTCCTCATATCCCAGTTCCTGGTCCTCATATCCCAGCTCCTGGCCCTCATATCTCAGCTCCTGGTCCTCATGTCCCATCTTCTGGTCCTCATAACCCAGGTCCTGGTCCTCATATCCCAGCTCCTGGTCCTCATATCCCAGCTCCTGGTCCTCATATCCCAGCTCCTGGTTCTCATATCCCAGCTCTTGGTCCTCATATCCCAGCTCTTGGTCCTCATTTCCCAGCTCCTGGTTCTCATATCCCAGCTCTTGGTCCTCATATCCCTTCCAAATGCTGTATAATCATACTGACTTGCCACATTCTGCTCATAATTACCTATTAAGAAGACTCAAGCTTTCAAATACAGTTGTGTGTGTGATAAATGTTGTTCTTCGCGAATAACTCGAAACGAGAGATGTGTATTTACAGAGAAGTGGTTTCAAAGTTAATTATATTACGTTAAAGAACTAAGTGTGTATAGAAAATCAGGAGAAAGCGCTAGGTCTTGTTATGATCTCAGCCTGCAGGAGAAACTAGTCTCCCTCCTTGAGAGTTATTCAGCAAGCCTGACCTGATTAGAAGGTCTAGCAAATATTGAGGTAATAACCCATATGTAAAAAAGTTGCTTGGATATATATAACAATTTAAGATTATGGGCAATGAAGAAGAAAACAGATAAATGACTGGCTAGGAGATGTGGATATTTTGCTGGAGGCGTGAGGCTCGCTTCTGGAGGGGCTTTGACCTCACTTGAGTGCCAGACATCGCAGGGGAAAGCCGCGCTCCGTTGAGCTCCTGTCAGAAGGGAACCCATAGTGATATATCTCGAAGAGAAGAGAAGTGTGCAGACGTGCCAGCTGTGGAACTGAGCTGGGAACGTTGTGGTCTCAAGTCCTGGTCGAAGGGGAGAGTTTTAAACCGCCCAGAGGCATTATTGTGGGCCGTGGAAGCACCTTGACCAAGCTCTGTCAGAGGGATAGCGCCCTCGACCAGACGATCTGTGGTAAGCACGGTATACGCCAGTTCATAGTGATTGCTTGTAGTTGGTCGTGTGCCCAGCGACAGTAGCAATGTTTATTTATAAGTTAGACATGTTTTAATAAGGCAGAAAGCCTAAAATAAGAGAGTGAAGAGGGAGGAACACGGAGCGACGTCCGTCCCCTCTGAGCGCTGGCGGGCAACTGAGGGAGCCTGGCTCCTGACGGTGAAGGACCCTCCCGGAGTGAGGAGGCCCGCCGGGCGAGGTGGAGTATGGACCCGCCCAAAACGGGGGAGTCCACTCTCACTGTATGTAGAGGACAGATAGAGGTTTGAGGCAAGCATATTGTGTGGTTATTTTTGTTTATGTGTTAAAGGGGAACATTTTTATTGGAGTGTCGATGGGTTGCAGGTTTGTCTTTGGGGAAGAAGTTGCTGAGAACTTCGAAGCCAGCACAGATGAAGTAGCTGATGAGACTCCAAGGTAGTGGAGCAGAGGACCTCGAGCTGTGAGGAGAAGCGGTGAAGAGGAGTGTCACGTGCTTCTGTAGAGGTGGTGAAGCACCATAGTTGCTCGAGGAAACTTCATGGTGTAGCAGCCAAGAGAGCTGTGGAGGAACCTAGCAGAAGTAGTAGAGCACCATAGTTGCTCAAGGAATCTTCATGATAGCAGCCTGGAGGAGCTGCAGAGGATCCTGGTAGTGAAGCCCGGAAGAACCTGAAGATATCAGGGTAGTGAACTTCCAGAGGTGGAAGGGGAAGTTCTGGTGGATTACTTGTAGGGAGTTGATAGTGTTTGGTTGTCATTAGCGTGCAAGACGCAGTGAGAGGTGAGTGACTGTTTGCATTCTTATGTCAAGGAGTGTTTTACACTGAAGTTTAGAGTTACAGTCGTAGGCTGGATTACCTACAGATGTATGCGTTCTAGGACTGATAGAGTGATCGATTGATCATTGTTGTGTATCAATGAACATTTATACTGATATATGTTATTGCATTCAAATGCTGATTTTCTTTGTACATATTTATAGATACATATATATATTCTCTTGCTGATGGTGCAACAGTGTATGTAGACTTGATCAACTTGAGGTGGTTGATAGTATCAGGTGGTGAACCAGGAGATAGGATACCACTTGGTAAACTGACAATAGAGTTCTGATGGTGTTGGAGAGCAACCTGATTGTAATATTATAGAGTATAGGATTCATTATTACTATATGTGTGTATGTATCGTGTATGTGCTTTGTCCAGTAAATGTATCCCAATTTGCCGGTGTTTGCCCTTGTCCTAGTGAGGCTTCCCAGGAGGTAGTAAAGAAGGAGAGAGAGAGAGAAAGAACCAAGAACCACTGCTGTGGACAGGGTAGGAGGTAATACTAGTAAGTCACAGGGGATTGAGGAGATCATATCTCATAAGGAGAGAGTGGGGAGTCACAGCGGCTCGAGTGGGTGTGTGCACGTGACAACGAGGCTAAGTGTTGGAGCCGCATCCCCTAAACGTGTGACGTTGAGCCCCTCTCCAAGAGCCAGAAGCGCCTAGTGTGATCTCCTAGTATAAGCACTCTACCGAGTTGTGGGTTGGGTTGTCCATAGAGAAGGATCAACGACGACAACACCACCAACCCACAAACACTCTATAATAGTCTTTAGGACTAATTGAGGGGGGAAAGGAACGGTGCCCAACCGCCCTGTTCATTGGGGTATCGAACGCCAAGCCTGCAAGAAGAGAGGTTATGGTGGGTCAGAGGGGGGGGGGGTGGAGTCCATCTGGAATACCCATTAGCGATAACCATCTTTCCAGGTCCTTGGGTTGAGCCCTTTCCCTTCGCACAAACTTCTGCCACACTGGGAACCAGTACCGACCTTCCATGGGGTTAAGGTCCTCGACCTCTAGTACCATCTTGACGTATACAACAGAGGTCATCCCAGCACTGATCTTCGTGACGCACTAACGGAAGCCACCAGAGCCGCTTCTAACCTCAGTCTGGACACGATCAGCGTCGCCAGTAGGCGCCACCATCTGGTAACTGAAGGCAAGGTATTATCAGTCTTATACGGGCTTCACTAAGGGTCCAGGGGGCCAGATTCACCAAGCAGTTACGCAAGTTCTTACGAACGTGTACATCTTTCGTCAATCTTTGACGGCTTTGGTTACATTTATTAAACAGTTGACAAGCATGAAAACTTCACAATCAACTGTTGTTATTGTTATATGTTAACAGCCTCCTGGTGCTTCGGAGCTCATAAACTGTTGAACAATTGTAAACAAAGTCGCCAAAGATTGAGAAAAGATGGACAGGTTCGTAAGTACTGGCGTAACTGCTTCGTGAATCTGGCCCCAGATGGGTGCTCCTTACCCTCCACAAGACCAGCCCTTCGCGCCACTTGCCACTTACCAAAACAAAACAACAAAAATGGAGCTGTTTTGCCTAGCTATTAACGAACGCAAACAACCCTCCTATAACCTATCGCGGCCGATGCATCGAAAACGTCGATACTACGGTGCTTCCCGCCAAACACACACCGAATGTACGACGTCGGTACAACGTTCGAACAAGATTTTTACACCTAACCAGTTATAACAACCAATATAGCAAGTTGTAACAACGTTCTAATACGTCATAAACACCTTTAAGCCAACATGTAGCAAGTTTATTACAAGTTGTAACAAGCGGAAAATAGAGACAGTTTCGGTTTGTGTTTCCAGGGTTTAATTTATACTAACACGTCGCATTTTTAACGGATTGGTCGATTTTGTAAACAAAATAAAAGGGAGGAGTATTATTAGGCGAGAGAACATACTGCCTAGTTACAGGTTCCCTTTGACTCTCAAGAGAACAGTTTGGAAGATATAACTATTGGTAATAGGTAAATACATATTCTATTAATTTACTACTATTTTTTCACTGTAAAAGGGGATTTTTTTTTTTTTTTTTTTTTTTTTTTTTTTTTTTTTTTTTTTTTTTTTTTTTTTTTTTTTTAAGACTCGAGTCTGTATTTAACCTCCCGCCCCCCACCCCATGAGGAGCAGGTCGGCCGAACGGACAGCAAGCTGGGCATGTGATCCTGTCGTCCCGGGTTCGATCCTGGGCGCCGGCGAGAAACAATGGGCAGAGTTTCTTTCACCCTATGGCCCGTGTTAACTAGCAGTAAAATAGGTACCTGGGAGTTAGTCAGCTGTCACGGGCTGCTTCCTTGGGGGCGGAGGCCTGGTCGAAGACCGGGCCGCGGGGAACACTAAAAGCCCCGAAATCATCTCAAGATAACCCCCCCCCCATTTCTCTTGGAAGAAAGGTCTTCCTAATCTAAATGATTTGTTTAAATATTTGCTAATTTTTAATGTTCACCCACAGCGCGGTGGACAGCGGCCTCCACCCGCGGTGGACAGCGGCCTCCACCCGCGGTGGACAGCGGCCTCCACCCGCGGTGGACAGCGGCCTCCACCCGCGGTGGACAGCGGCCTCCACCCGCGGTGGACAGCGGCCTCCACCCGCGGTGGACAGCGGCCTCCACCCGCGGTGGACAGCGGCCTCCACCCGCGGTGGACAGCGGCCTCCACCCGCGGTGGACAGCGGCCTCCACCCGCGGTGGACAGCGGCCTCCACCGCGCTGTGGGTTATGCAGTAAATAGGTACTTGGAGTTAGACAGCTGTTACGTGCTGCTTCTTGGGTGCTGGAAGAAAAAAAAAAAGAGAAAAAGTGAGTAACAGTTGAGAGTCAGGCCAAAAGAGAATACTTGACGTAGCGCAGCATAGGGAAACGATTTTTGAATTGAACATCTTACAACGTGCGCAGCCCCCAGAAATGTCCTGCACTCCCCGTCAGCGCAGCTTCACGAATCCTCCTGCAGTAGTCGACAGGTCTTCCTCTTCTATGTGGAGCGGTGATCGGAGGTGTTGTGGGGCGGTGATGGGGGGTGTTGTGGAGCGGTGATTGGAGGTGTTGTGGGGCGGTGATGGGAGGTATTGTGGGGTGGTGTTGTGGGGTGGTGATCGGAGGTGTTGTGGGGGTGGTGGTAGTTATGGGTAGTGTTGTGATACACTCAGACTCAGACTCAAGTGTCCCTTGAGTGTGTGATAGTGGGATAGGTCAGGTTAGGCCTCCACCCGCGGTAGACAGCAGCCTCCACCCACGGTAGACAGCAGCCTCCACCCGCGGTAGACAGCAGCCCCCACCCGCGGTAGACAGCAGCCTCCACCCACGGTAGACAGCGGCCTCCACCCACGGTAGACAGCAGCCTCCACCCACGGTAGACAGCAGCTTCCACCCGCGGTAGACAGCGGCCTCCACCCACGGTAGACAGCAGCTTCCACCCGCGGTAGACAGCAGGTTCCACCCGCGGTAGACAGCAGCTTCCACCCGCGGTAGACAGCAGCCTCCACCCACGGTAGACAGCAGCCTCCACCCACGGTAGACAGCAGCTTCCACCCGCGGTAGACAGCAGCTTCCACCCGCGGTAGACAGCAGCCTCCACCCGCGGTAGACAGCAGCCTCCACCCGCGGTAGACAGCAGCCTCCACCCACGATAGACAGCAGCTTCCACCCACGGTAGACAGCAGCCTCCACCCACGGTAGACAGCAGCCTCCACCCACGGTAGACAGCAGCCTCCACCCACGGTAGACAGCAGCTTCCACCCACGGTAGACAGCAGCTTCCACCCGCGGTAGACAGCAGCCTCCACCCGGGGTAGACAGCAGCCTCCACCCACGGTAGACAGCAGCCTCCACCCACGGTAGACAGCAGCCTCCACCCACGGTAGACAGCAGCTTCCACCCGCGGTGGACAGAGGCCTAACCTGACCGATCCCTCTATCACACGCTCAAGGGACACTTGAGTCTGACTCGGAGTGTATCACAACACTACCCATAACTATAACCGACCCACAACACTCCCAGTCATCCCCCCCCCCCCAATGTGTGATGATCGGGGGTGCCCGATCACCACACACCCCCATGATTGGGTGTGTGGTGATCTCCACCCGGCGGTGGCACCACCCGCCCAACCCGGCAGTGGTTAGGTAAACTTCCTTAGAGAGGAAGTTCTACTGCCCTTCCTTAGGGCGGTGGAGGTGGAATCTCCGCGGTATCTGGGTAAGTTACCTCACATTTGCTGTTTGGCCTCGAACAGAATGAGGGAGGGAGGAGAGCAGTGGAGGAGTCTGCAGCCACCTCCACTACTATGCCTCCTCTCTCACTCCATACGAGGTCAAACAGGTCAAGGGTGAGAGGTCTTAAAGGGGTCAACATGGCGGTCCCGCCACCCGCCCAACCTGGCTCCTCAGGTCAGTTCAGTTGCAGGTGTTTTCAGCCTGCCGTGGTCGTCTTAATGGTGGGGGTGGGCTTGGCTCGTGTAATGTTTTACACAATTTTCGTGCCAATTTGTCCATGGGTGGACGGTGTTTTGGATTATCTTCCAGTAGACTATTCGAAATAAGCTCCAGTTCTTTTGGAAGATCCTTACGCGCCTTGATCAGGTTTTGTAAGTTTTTGCCGAACGCGTAGACGTCCTGTGAGGAGTGGGCGGCAAAGGAGTCGAATAAGGTTTCTGCCGCGAAGTGACTCTGGCTGGGGTTTTTGGGGCATTTGGATCCTTTATGCGCCGCCATGGTGAAGTCAACGATGTAGACCTTTCGGTCATGTTTTAGATCGACCATCATATTTTCAAGAGTCACGTTTCCATGGACAAAGCCTTTTTCGTGGATTTTTGCAAACGCCTCAGCTGCAGCCTGGAGTGCCGAGACTGCATCCCTACACGAGCAAATCTCAAGGAACTCTAAGAGACTGAGGTCGCCGACTCCCGTCATTACTAAGACGGGTGGGTTTACACAGCAGCCTAGCACATGGGGGGTGACCCCAGTGTCCTTGAGGGCGTCGAGAGTCACAAATTCGTTGATGAATAAGTCCATCATTCGACTTATACTACCCTGGGTAGGTAGAGCAGTTTTATAGTAAAGATTTTGGCCGCCGTACGAGGCCAGGAACTCGGTCGTGTTTACTCCCTTGAAATGATTAAAAATTACGCTCTTAGATAACAACTTTACCCATGTCTTGTGAGGGAATATCCTTTTGTCATTTTTTGCGTGTACTACTTTTGTCGTGATATCCAATTTTAGAAAGTCGAAATCGTTGTCTGAACTGTCCACTGGCGGCTGGGCAGCGCCAGTCTCCTGGCCTGACCCGGAAGTGCCAGTCTCCTGACCTGGCTTGGTAGTGCCGGTCTCCTGGCCTGGCTCAGTAGTGCTAGTCTCCTGGCCTGGCTCGGTAGTGCCTGTCTCCTGGCCTGGCTCGGTCGTGCCAGACCAGGAGGTGTTTCCGGCCTCCTGTGATCGTCGTGATGTTGGGGGTGGGCTTGGCGTGTCACAATGTTTTGTTTTTCTATTAGATGTTGGGTTAGTGGAGCTAGTGTGAGTGGGATGTGAACCCGCATGCTCTTCCTTTGGCGCTATTTCGGTAAGCTCTGCCATACCTAGATATTTTGGTGTGGTCAGATGATCTGGTCGGGCTAAACATTCTTTTAATGTTTTACACAATTTTCGTGCCAATTTGTCCATGGGTGGACGGTGTTTTGGATTATCTTCCAGTAGACGATACGGAATAAGCTCCAGTTCTTTTGGAAGATCCTTACGCGCCTTGATCAGATTTTGTAAGTTTTTGCCGAACGCGTAGACATCCTGTGAGGAGTGGGCGGCAAAGGAGTCGAATAAGGTTTCTGCCGCGAAGTGACTCTGGCTGGGGTTTTTGGGGCGTTCGGATCCTTCAGGCGCCGCCATGGTGAAGTCAACGATGTAGACCTTTTGGTCATGTTTTAGATCGACCATCATATTTTCAAGAGTCACGTTTCCATGGACAAAGCCTTTTTCGTGGATTTTTGCAAACGCCTCAGCTGCAGCCTGGAGTGCCGAGACTGCCTCCCAACAGGAGCAAATCTCAAGGAACTCTAAGAGACTGAGGTCGCCGACTCCCGTCATTACTAAGGTGGGTGGGGATATACAGCAACCTAGCACACGTGGGGTGACCCCAGTGTCCTTGAGGGCGTCGAGAGTCACAAATTCGTTGAGGAATGAGTCGATCAGTTGTTCATCACTAGCAGTTTTATAGTAAAGATTTTGGCCGCCGTACCAGGCCAGGAACTCCGTCGTCTTTACTCCCTTGAATTGATGAAAAATTACGCTCTTAGATAACAACTTTATCCATGTGTTGTGAGGGAATATCCTTTTGTCCCTTTTTGCGTGTACTACTTTTGTCGTGATATCCAATTTTACAAAGTCGATATCGTTGTCTGAACTGTCTCCTGTCTCCTGGCCTGGCTCGGTCGTGCCAGACCAGGAGGTGTTTCCGGCCTCCCGTGATCGTCGTGATGTTGGGGGTGGGCTTGGCGTGTCACAATGTTTTGTTTTTCTATTAGATGTTGGGTTAGTGGAGCTAGTGTGAGTGGGATGTGAACCCGCATGCTCTTCCTTTGGCGCTATTTCGGTAAGCTCTGCCATACCTAGATATTTTGGTGTGGTCAGATGATCTGGTCGGGCTAAACATTCTTTTAATGTTTTACACAATTTTCGTGCCAATTTGTCCATGGGTGGACGGTGTTTTGGATTATCTTCCAGTAGACGATAAGGAATAAGCTCGAATTCTTTTGGAAGATCCTTACGCGCCTTGATCAGATTTTGTAAGTTTTTGCCGAACGCGTAGACGTCCTGTGAGGAGTGGGCGGCAAAGGAGTCGAATAAGGTTTCTGCCGCGAAGTGACTCTGGCTGGGGTTTTTGGGGCGTTCGGATCCTTCAGGCGCCGCCATGGTGAAGTCAACGATGTAGACCTTTTGGTCATGTTTTAGATCGACCATCATATTTTCAAGAGTCACGTTTCCATGGACAAAGCCTTTTGCATGGATTTTTGCAAACGCCTCAGCTGCAGCCTGGAGTGCCGAGACTGCCTCCCAACAGGAGCAAATCTCAAGGAACTCTAAGAGACTGAGGTCGCCGACTCCCGTCATTACTAAGACGGGTGGGGTTATACAGCAGCCTAGCACACGTGGGGTGACCCCAGTGTCCTTGAGGGCGTCGAGAGTCACAAATTCGTTGAGGAATGAGTCGATCAGTTGTTCATCACTAGCAGTTTTATAGTAAAGATTTTGGCCGCCGTACCAGGCCAGGAACTCCGTCGTCTTTACTCCCTTGAATTGATGAAAAATTACGCTCTTAGATAACAACTTTACCCATGTGTTGTGAGGGAATATCCTTTTGTCCCTTTTTGCGTGTACTACTTTTGTCGTGATATCCAATTTTACAAAGTCGATATCGTTGTCTGAACTGACCACTGGCGGCGGGGCAGCACCAGTCTCCTGGCCTGACCCGGAAGTGCCAGTCTCCTGACCTGGCTTGGTAGTGCCGGTCTCCTGGCCTGGCTCAGTAGTGCTAGTCTCCTGGCCTGGCTCGGTAGTGCCTGTCTCCTGGCCTGGGTCGATAGTACCAGTGTCCTGGGCATGGTGAGCCTCTTTGGCAAGGTCCTGGAGCTGGTCATAGAGGCCGTGGGCCAGGAGATGGCCGAGGAGACCCCACTGTTTGGGCACTTCCTGGTCTGGGTCAGTAGTGCTAGTCTCCTGGCCTGGGTCGGTAGTGCCAGTGTCCTGGGCATGGTGAGCCTCTTTGGCAAGGTCCTGGAGCTGGTCATAGAGGCCGTGGGCCAGGAGATGGCCGAGGAGACCCCACTGTTTGGGCACTTCCTGGTCTGGGTCAGTAGTGCTAGTCTCCTGGCCTGGGTCGGTAGTGTCAGTGTCCTGGCCTGGGTCGGTAGTGCCAGTGTCCTGGCCTGGGTCCTGGCCTGGGTCGGTGGTGCCAGTGTCCTGGCCTGGGTCGATAGTACCAGTGTCCTGGCCTGGGTCGGTAGTGCCAGTGTCCTGGCCTGGGTCGGTAGTGCCAGTGTCCTGGCCTGGGTTGGTAGTGCCAGTGTCCTGGCCTGGGTCGGTAGTGCCAGTGTCCTGGCCTGGGTCGGTGGTGCCAGTGTCCTGGCCTGGGTCGATAGTGCCAGTGTCCTGGCCTGGGTCGGTAGTGCCAGTGTCCTGGGCTGGGTCGGTAGTGCCAGTGTCCTGGCCTGGGTTGGTAGTGCCAGTGTCCTGGCCTGGGTCGGTGGTGCCAGTGTCCTGGCCTGGGTCGGTGGTGCCAGTGTCCTGGCCTGTGTCGGTGGTGCCAGTGTCCTGGCCTGGGTCGATAGTGCTAGTGTCCTGGCCTGGGTCCTGGCCTGGGTCGGTAGTGCCAGTGTCCTGTCCTGGGTCGGTGGTGCCAGTGTCCTGTCCTGGGTCGGTGGTGCCAGTGTCCTGGCCTGGGTCGGTGGTGCCAGTGTCCTGGCCTGGGTCGGTAGTGCCAGTGTCCTGGCCTGGGTCGGTGGCGCCAGTGTCCTGGCCTGGGTCGGTAGTGCCAGTGTCCTGGCCTGGGTCGGTAGTGCCAGTGTCCTGGCCTGGGTCGGTGGTGCCAGTGTCCTGGCCTGGGTCGGTGGTGCCAGTGTCCTGGCCTGGGTCGGTGGTGCCAGTGTCCTGGCCTGGGTCGGTGGTGCCAGTGTCCTTGGCCTGGGTCGGTGGTGCCAGTGTCCTGGCATGGGTCGGTGGTGCCAGTGTCCTGGCCTGGGTCGGTGGTGCCAGTGTCCTGGCCTGGGTCGGTGGTGCCAGTGTCCTGGCCTGGGTCGGTGGTGCCAGTGTCCTGGCCTGGGTCGGTGGTGCCAGTGTCCTGGCCTGGGTCGGTGGTGCCAGTGTCCTGGCCTGGGTCGGTGGTGCCAGTGTCCTGGCCGGGGTCGGTGGTGCCAGTGTCCTGGCCTGGGTCGGTGGTGCCAGTGTCCTGGCCTGGGTCGGTGGTGCCAGTGTCCTGGCCGGGGTCGGTGGTGCCAGTGTCCTGGCCGGGGTCGGTGGTGCCAGTGTCCTGGCCTGGGTCGGTGGTGCCAGTGTCCTGGCCTGGGTCGGTGGTGCCAATGTCCTGGCCGGGGTCCTGGCCGGGGTCCTGGCCGGGGTCGATAACGCTGACCTCGCTTCGCCAGAGGACTGCTGGGGCTCCGTGGTGCTGACCTCGTCCAGGTCAGAGGAGTGGTGGGTGCCCTTGGGTCTATCCCAGCCGTGGGTATAGTAGTAGTATAAGAGGCCCATCACGACGAACACCGCCCCTAACCTGAGGCACCAAGGAAGGACCCCAAGGCCCTGTGCCCCACCACCTGCCCCCACGACGCCTGCGTGACCCAGCGCCCCAGCACCGGCCCCCACGACGAACACCGCCCCTAACCCGAGGCACCAAGGAAGGTCCCCAAGGCCCTGTACCCCGCCACCCTGCCCCACCGCCTACCCCGCCACCTGCCCCGCCACCTGCCCCACCGCATGCCCCGCCACCTGCCCCGCCACCTACCCCACCATTTGCCCCAGCACCGGCCTGCAGGAAGGGTGTTGGGATGACACTGCTTTCTGCACTGTTGATGTTTGAGAATTTAAACATTTTAAATTTTGTTGATGTATTTTTTTTATTATTGTTTAGATATTCGCGCACGTTAAGTCGTTAAGTTATTGTTTTAAGTCGGATGTGTTCACTAAACGGTAACTATAGTTATCTTGAGGTTATCTTGAGATGATTTCTGGGCTTTTAGTGTCCCCGCGGCCCGGTCCTCGACCAGGCCTCCACCCCCAGGAAGCAGCCCGTGACAGCTGACTAACACCCAGGTACCTATTTTACTGCTAGGTAACCGGGGCATAGGGTGAAAGAAACTCTGCCGATTGTTTCTCGCCGGCGCTCGGGATCGAACCCGGGACCATAGGATCTCAAGTCCAGCGTGCTGTCCGCTCGGCCGACAGTGTTTGCAACAGTCCACTTCTGTACCTTTGAGTAGACAGTTACCTTAAGTATTGGGGGAGGGGTATTGGGGGAAAATAGGGGGTGTTGGAGGGGGGGGGAGTTAAGGCGTGGTAGGAGTAGGGAAGTTACGTATAAGGGACAAGGGAGTGGTGGGATAGGAAAGAGGGATTGTAGGGGGACGGGGGATTGTAGGGGAGAGGGGAAGGGTAGGAGTAACGGTGAGGGAGGAGAGGGGGAGGGCAAGGTGCCAGGCTTGCCTGCACTGTGTGTGAGTGTGTGTGTGTGTGTGTGTGTGTGTGTGTGTGTGTGTGTGTGTGTGTGTGTGTGTGTGTGGTGTGTGTGTGTACTCACCTGTTTGTGCTTGCGGGGGTTGAGCTTTGGCTCTTTGGTCCCGCCTTGTGTGTGTGTGTGTGTGTGTACTCACCTATTTGTTTATTTTACATGTTTATATGTAGTGTGTGTGTGTGTACTCACCTAGTTGTGCTTGCGGGGGTTGAGCTCTGGCTCTTTGGTCCCGCCTCTCAACTGTCAATCAACTGGTGTACAGGTTCCTGAGCCTACTGTTCTCTATCATATCTACAACCTGAAATTGTGTATGGAGTCAGCCTCCACCACATCACTTTTTAATGCATTCAATTTGTCAACCACTCTGACACTAAAAAAGTTCTTTCTAATATCTCTGTGGCTCATTTGGGCACTCAATTTCCATCTATGTCCCCTAGTG
>NC_091226.1:26157984-26223096 GCF_040958095.1 Procambarus clarkii | reverse complement strand
AGACCATTCATTAAAATTACTCATCCTAATTACATTGGGTTCCAGATTCTTGAGCTAGCAAAATACAGCTTGTACCATTTTTGGTACAGGGTACTTAAGAACCACTATTCAGATAGGGTACAACTGGTGTATAGTGATACAGACAGTTTCATTTTCACCTTACTAGCTGAAGATGTCTTTAATGAGATGGGGAAAGAACCCCTTAGTTTGTGGATGGATACGAGTAATTTTCCTGAAACTCACCCCTTGTATGATCCTTCTAAAAAGGGTGTTTTAGGGCTGTTAAAGTCAGAGGTGTCAGATAAACACATCCTTGAAGTTGTGGCACTCAAGCCCAAAATGTATAGTGTGCTTTTGCTTGACAATAAAAATTCCATCACCGCTAAGGGTATTCCCCGAGCTGTGCAAAGATCTTTAACACATAACCACTTTAAAGAGACCCTTCACAGTAATGGTGTAGTAAATACTTTTAATTACTCACAAATAAGAAACATAGGGGGGCAGATGGCAACCACATTCAATACTAAGAGGGGTTTAAGTGCATTTGATGATAAGCGCTTTTACCTAAATAAATACACTAGCCTAGCGTATGGTCACCCAGACATACCATCCGAGCCCCACCCCAACACCTCAGCCCAAGGAATGTCCACCGAGAGTGAAGGTGGTGACGTCATTGAACCACAAGGAGAGGAAGGACAACACCCCACCAGCGAGAGTGAACCCTATGACGTCAGCAGTCAGTCACCTGAGGGAGGCGCACTACATCCCATTCACTCTCTGGGAGATGATGAATCATCATCTTCGTCCCAGGAGGAGGAGGAGGAGGAGGGGGAGGAAGACCCCACAACGGACTTGTGGGCGAGAAGGAGAGGTCTTGTTAATAAATATTATGTGGGGGGAGATGACCTACAATACGACTATGTTTAACCCTATGTACTTTGATAATATAATCTATAAATCATCAGGATTATTTCTTTTTCTCCTTCTTTAAGTATAGAGGCTTAAAATATATCCAACTTAAAACAACTAAGGGGGGCTGGTCCCTCTTACGGTACACTCAAGGTCATCAAGTATGAGGAGGGCTGGTGAGGGGGGACCGCCCCTACTGCGAGGATCCTGTTTTTACACCTGGGGAGGGGGGGGGGGTAACTACCGCTCACCTGAGTGTTTATTATACAAATATACTGTCATACTTTTCTGTATAAATGAACATGAGCATGAACATAGCGACACATAATAGATACCTATCTTCACTATTTTACGATTGTTGCTGCCCCACACCTTGGGCGACCTAATATGGGGTGGCTCTAAGTGGCACCCAGCCTCTGATTTTCTTATCTGATTACCCTTCATAGGCAGCTACTTTACTGTAAATGAACATGATCATAGTGGCACATAATAGATACCTATCTTCACTGTTTTTTTCGACTGCTACCACTCACACCTTGGGTGACCTAATATGGAGTGGCACTATGTGGCTCCCCGCTTCTGATTTTCTTATCTGATTACCCTACATAGGTGGCTCTATCTGTCACCAAATAATCTACTCACGCTGATGCCAGTAATTGGCATATATTTGGTAAAAAAAAGTCATAGTTTCAAACTGCGAATACGTGCTGAGAGCGAGAGTTTTGCTCCAAAATATTGCTCAAGCTTCAAATTTGGGATGTTTTGGATATTTTGAAATATGTAGGGAGGGTTTGGGCAAAATGTGACTCATCGGCGCGTTCAGTAATTGGCATATTTTGGTATAAAAATTCGTAATTTCAAACTGCAAATACGTGCAGAGAGACAGAACTTTGCGCCAAAATATGGTTCAAGAGTCGAGTTTGGACCGTTTGGGAGATTTGGAAAACTGCAGGGAGGTCTTGGGCAAAATGTGATCCATCGCTGCTTTCAGTAACTGGCATAATTTCGGTATAAAAAGTCGTAATTTCAAACTGCGAATACGTGCAGAGAGCCAGAATTTGGCTTCAAAATATGGTTCAAGCGTCGAATTTGGGATGTTTGGGATAATTTCAAAACTGCAAGGTGGGTTTAGGCAAACTGTGACCCATCGCCGCTCTCAGTAATTGGCATATTTTCGGTATAAAATTCGTAAATTCAAACTGCGAATACGTGCAGAGAGCCAGAATTTGGCTTCAAAATATGGTTCAAGCGTCGAATTTGGGATGTTTGGGATATTTTGAAAACTGCAGGGAGGATTTGGGGAAAATGTGATCCATCGCCGCTTTCAGTAATTGGCATTTTGTCTGCATAAAAAGTCGTAATATGAAACTGCGAATGCGGGCAGAAAGCCAGAATTTGGCTCCAAAATATGGTTCAAGTGTCGAATTTGGGATGTTTGTGATATTTTTAAAACTGCAGGGATGGTTTGGGCAAAATGTGACACATCGCTGATCCCAGTAATTTGCATATATTCGGTATAAAAAGTCGTAACTTCAAACTGCGAATACGTGCAGAGAGCGAGAATTTGGCTCCAAAACATTGCTCAAGCTTCAAATTCGGGATGTTTGGGATATTTTGACAACTGCAGAGGGGGTTTGGGCAAAATGTGACTCATCGCCGCTTTCAGTAATTGGCATTTTTTCTGTATAAAAAGTCGTAATATCAAACTGCGAATACGTGCAAAGAACCAGAATTTGGCACAAAATATGGCTCAAGGGTCGAATTTGGGATGTTTGGGATATTTTGAAAACTGCAGGCGGGGTTTGGGCAAAAAGTGACTAGTCGCCGCTTTCAGTATTTGGCATATTGTCGGTATAAAAAAGTCGTAATTTCAAACTGCGAATATGTGCAGAGAGTCAGAATTTGGCTCCAAAATATGGTTCAAGGGTCGAATTTGGGATGTTTGGCATATTTTGAAAATTGTAGCGAGGGTTTGGGCAAAATGTGATCCATCACCGCTTTCAGTAATTGGCATTTTTTCTGTATAAAAAGTCGTAATATTAAACTGCGAATACGTGCAGAGAGCCAGAATTTGGCTTCAAAATATGGTTCAAGAGTCGAAATTGGGATGTTTGTGATATTTTTAAAACTGCAGGCAGGGTTTGGGCAAAATGTGACCCATCGCTGATCCCAGTAATTGGTATATATTCGGTATAAAAATTCGCAATTTTAAACTGCGAATACGTGAAGAGAGCCAGAATTTGGCTCCTTAATATGGCCCAAGCGTCGAATTTGGGATGTTTGGGATATTTTGAAAACTTCAGGGAGGTTTTGGGCAAAATGTGATCCATCGCCGCTTTCAGTAATTGGCATTTTTCTGTATAAAAAGTCGTAGTTTCAAACTGCGAATACGTGCAGAGAGCCAGAATTTGGCTCCAAAATATGGATCAAGAGTCAAATTTGGGATGTTTGTGATATTTTTAAAACTGCAGGGAGGGTTTGGGCAAAATGTGACCCATCGCTGATCCCAGTAATTGATATATATTCGGTATAAAAAGTCGTAATTTCAAACTGCGAATACGTGCAGAGAGCCAGAGTTTGGCTCCAAAATATGGCTGAAGAGTCGAATTTGGGATGTTTGGGATATTTTGAAAACTACTGGCAGGGTTTGGGCAAAATGTGACTTGTCGCCGCTTTCAGTATTTGGCATATTGTCGGTATAAAAAGTCCTAATATCACACTGCGAATACGTGCAAAGAGCCAGAATTTTGCTACAAAATATGGTTCAAGCGTCGAATTTGGGATGTTTGGGATATTTTGAAAACTGCAGGGAGGATTTGGGGAAAATGTGATCCATCGCCGCTTTCAGTAATTGGCATTTTGTCTGTATAAAAAGTCGTAATTTGAAACTGCGAATGCGGGCAGAAAGCCAGAATATGGCTCCAAAATATGGCTCAAGAGTCGAATTTGGGATGTTTGAGATATTTTCAAAACTGCAGGGTGAATTTGGGCAAATTGTGACCCATCGCCGCTCTCAGTAATTGGCATATTTTCGTTATAAAATTCGTAATTTCAAACTGCGAAAACGTGCCGAGAGCTAGAATTTGGCTCCAAAATATGGCTCAAGCGTCAAATTTGGGATGTTTGGGATATTTTGAAAACTGCAGGGAGGGTTTGGGTAAAATGTGACTAATCGGGGCGTTAAGTAATTGGCATATTTTGGTATACAAAGTCATAATTTCAAACTGCAAATACGTGCAAAGAGCCAGAATTTGGCTACAAAATATGGTTCAAGCGTCGAATTTGGGATGTTTGTGATATTTTTAAAACTGCAGGGAGGGTTTGGGCAAAATGTGACACATCGCAGATCCCAGGAATTGGCATATATTCGGTAAAAAAAATAGTAATTTCAAACTGCGAATACATGCAGAGAGCAAGAATTTGGTTCCTTAATATGACCCATGCGTCGAATTTGGGATGTTTGGGATATTTTAAAAACTGCAGCGAGGGTTTGGGCAAAATGTGATCCGTCGCTGCTTTCAGTAATTGGCATTTTTTCTGTATAAAAAGTCGTAATTTCAAACTGCGAATACGTGCAGAGAGCCAGAATTTGGCTTCAAAATATGGTTCAAGAGTCGAAATTGGGATGATTGTGATATTTTTAAAACTGCAGGGAGGGTTTGGGAAAAATGTGACCCATCGCTGATCCCAATAATTGGCATATATTCGGTAAAAAAAGTCACAATTTCAAACTGCGAATACGTGCTGACAGCGAGAATTTTGCTCCAAAATATTGCTCAAGCGTCAAATTTGGGATGTTTTGGATATTTTGAAAACTGCAGGGAGGGTTTGGGCAAAATGTGACTCATCGGCGCGTTCAGTAATTGGCATATTTTGGTATAAAAAGTCGTAATTTCAAACTGCGAATACGTGCAGAGAGACAGAATTTGGCGCCAAAATATGGCTCAAGAGTCGAATTTGGGACGTTTGGGAAATTTGGAAAACTGCAGTGAGGTCTTGGGCAAAATGTGATCCATCGCTGCTTTCAGTAACTGGCATAATATCGGTAAAAAAAAGTCGTAATTTCAAACTGCGAATACGTGCAGAGAGCCAGAAATTGGCTACAAAATATGGCTCAAGCGTCGAATTTGAGATGTTTACGATATTTTCAAAACTGCAAGGTGGGTTTGGGCAAACAGTGACCCATCGCTGCTCTCAGTAATTGGCAAATTTTCGGTATAAAATTCGTAATTTCAAACTGCGAATACATGTAGAGAGCCAGAATTTGGCTCCTAAATATAGCCCAAGCGTCGAATTTGGGATGTTTTATATATTTTGAAAACTGCAGAGGGGTTTGGGCAAAATGTGACCCATCGCCGCTTTCAGTAATTGGTATTTTTTCTGTATAAAAAGTCGTAATATCAAACTGTGAATATGTGCAGAGAGCCAAAATTTGGCTCCAAAATATGGTTCAAGCGTCGAGCATGAGATGTTTGTGATATTTTTAAAACTGCAGGGAGGATTTGGGCAAAATGTGACCCATCGCTGATCCCAGTAATTGGCATATATATTTGGTATAAAAAGTCGTAATTTCAAACTGCGAATACGTGCAGAGAGCCAGAATTTGGCTCCAAAATATGGCTCAAGGGTCGAATTTGGGATGTTTGGGATATTTTGAAAACTGCAGGGGGGGTTTGGGCAAAATGTGACTCATCGCTGCTCTCAGTATTTGGCATATTGTCGGTATAAAAAGTCGTAATTTCAAACTGCGAATACGGGCAAAGAGCCAGAATTTGGCTACAAAATATGGTTCAAGCGTCGAATTTGTGATGTTTGTGATATTTTTAAAATTTCAGGGAGGGTTTGGGCAAAATGTGACCCATCGCTGATCCCCGGAATTAGCATTGGGATTTGGGATCCTAATTGGAATTGGGATATTTTGAAAACTGCAGAGAGAGTTTGGGCAAACTGTGATCCATCGCCGCTTTCAGTAATTGTCATTTTTTCTGTATAAAAAGTCGTAATATCAAACTGCGAATAAGTGCAGAGAGCCAGAATTTGGCTCTAAAATATGGTTCAAGCGTCGAATTTGGAATGTTTGTGATATTTTTAAAACTGCAGGGAGGGTTTGGGCAAAATGTGACCCATCGCTGATCCCAGTAATTGGCATACATTCGGTATAAAAAGTCGTAATTTCAAACTGCGAATACATGCAGAGAGCCAGAATTTGGCTCCAAAATATTGCTCAATAGTCGAATTTGGGATGTTTGGGATATTTTGAAAACTGCAGGGAGGGTTTCGGCAAAATGTTACTCATCGGAGCGTTCAGTAATTGGCATATTTTCGGTATAAAATTCTTAATTTCAAACTGCGAAAACGTGCCGCGAGCCAGAATTTGGCTCCAAAATATGGCTCAAGCGTTGAATTTGGGACGTTTGGGATATTTTGAAAACTGCAAAGAGGGCTTGGGCAAAATATGATCCATCGCCGATTTCAGTAACTGGCATATTTTCGGTTTAAAAAGTCGTAATTTCATACTGCGAATACGTGCAGAGAGCCAGATATTGGCTCCAAAATATTCTTCAAGGGTCGTATTTGGGACGTTTTTGATATTTCGAAAACTGCAAATGGGTTTGGGCAAAATGTGACCCTTCGTAGCTTTCAGTAATTGGTATATTTTCGGGATAATAAGTCGTAATTTCAAACTGCGAATACGTGCAGAGAGCCAGAATTTGGCTCCAAAATATGGTTCAAGCGTCGAATTTGGGATGTTTGGGATGTTTTGAAAACTGCAGAGAGGGTTTAGGCAAAATGTGACTCATCGGCGTGTAACACGGGTTAGGGTTTCTCTCACTACTTATCTACCTTCTACTCCCCCTCTACCCGTTTTCTTACTTTTTATTCTCTACCAAGGGACTCAAAAACTTTTACCAAAACCAACTCCACGCCACGTGGTCCTAAGACGATTGACCGACTTAGGATTCTACACCCAGTATGACATGACCTAGGCTTTGAGCAAAACTCTAGAGTCGCCTCTACGCTGCCACCACCAGACCAGCAACACCGAGCAATGATCGAGGTCTGGATCGATCACGCTAATTAATCAACCTTGGGGCTTGATCCCCACTATAACCGATGACCGTGGAACTTAAGAGTGTGAAATTAATTACACGGGAATGATTCGATGTTAGAATCGGCGCCCAATCAAACTCCGCCTCGTGTGGACCACGTGACCAGGACAAGTTTACACATAAAACACATGGAAACAATAAAAATGCAATTTAATAACTAATTAATTTATTACAAGAAAAACTAAAACAAAATCTAAATATGTTCACTCCCTGTCACTTTAACACTCCCTACTTGACCTGAATGGCAATGAAGACTATTCTATAAATAACCATAGCAACTATACCTCTATGTTTTACCAGCTAAAGATGTTGGGCTGGTCTTGGGGAGAGGTAAGATGTTTGACCTCTCCCAGCTGCTCTGCAGATCACACTGATTTGTCCTCGTCTGGCCTAGCCCAGGCTAGAACATTGTATCCTTCCGCCTAGTCAAAGTTTCACCAAGTTACTAGCCAGGTTTAAGTTATAACAATTAACCTCTGTTGTACTTAATTGATCCAGACTTGTTATATTATTTTACTGAAATTAAATTACACAAACATCTACGGCAGAGCTGTTCCCGATCCCCAAAATGGTTAATTGAACTTTGAGAAATAATAGACATGTCAACACTGCTGACCTATGACCACCGGTCACTCCACCTTACAAGTTAGATCTGATTCGTGACGTCACTGATGGTGACTTAAACTCAATAATTAGAATCCTCTTGATGTTGTACCCAGTACTATTATACAATACAATTTTAATACAAAATGAATAAAGGCTAATTTCTCAAAATTACTGAATACTATAGGATGGTTCATTATACAAAACTATGAACAAAGCGTCGGTTATTTCCACCGCGAATTCCCCTGGGGGTCAGGTTCCCAGGTCACCATGCGGGCTCAGCTTCCCATTCTCTTTTGTCGATAAACCACTCTGGATAATTCTTACAACAGCCTAGTTTGTTACAACCCCCCCGCACAAGCACTTAGTAAACCTTGTTAATTTGTTAAAAATCACGAGGTTTAGTATCCAAACCCACAATTCAACTCATGCCACAAACAAAAGCTAACCTAACTAATAAAATTTGACAAATATTTGAGTGTCCAACATCAACATGTTTAAATTCATAAATTTCTCAGCTGTCAACTGACAGCAATCCTCTAACATCAGGAAACATACATCCTATCCTTACTGACATAGCTAAATAACATGTCCCTACTCTACCATCAAAGACTAGCTATTAAACTCTCTTGGCTCTTCACTAGCCAAGTCCATGTGTCCTCTAGAGCCGGCCACACCGTGCTCAAACATAAACATTAAAGTTATAACTTCAGACTGAACTTTCAGTCATCCGGGAGCGTACTACGGAACTATCAGGTACACATCCGTGTACTAACCACTCCCCATCAATGTCAACCTTGACATTTTAAGGAACACACCTAACGTTTATTACATGTATCTAAAAATATAAAAAAAATTCCTATACTATATCACAGGTTTCAGCTGACTGTACAGCCGAGTGTTCTCACTCACTAGAAGTGTCAATGTTTATATTGGTCCGCCTCTCCTTTGTTCAAACATTCTGAAAAAAATAGCACAACATAATTTTCCATAACCGTTTGTTCTGGGCTGAGACAATTACACAGGGGCTTCGATTTTGATTACTGACCAATTTATAGAGTTAAATTTTAATATATTATACCAGAATTATTTTAAATCTGTTTTTCAACATTTAAAAAGGATTGTGATTCTAACTCTGTTTTTCAACATTTAAACAAAAGTGTCCAGATATTCTTTACACAGATGTTCAGAGCCAACTTTGTTGTTTGTATCAATTGTTCATATTGAGTAATCGAAAAAAAAAATCGATGCTGCTGGATGCTGAATGTAGTCGCTGACGATGACGGTGTCGATCTTGCTTCTTCTCATGTGTAGACATCAATACCTGGTCCTCTTGTACTCCCATCCGGTACTCCTGAATGACGACAGAGTGTAGTAGAGCTGAGTGCCAAGTGACAGCTGTAGAATACTGTTACTTCGGCCATTAATCTTGCTCTCGACAGTCCACACGCCTTCATATCAATCACAGTTCACACGGCAGTCTTGATGTTAACCTTGACGTCGCAGATGACCACAGCAGAGCAGGACTGGATGTACCAACCTTGTCTCTTAGCAGGAGTGGTGTCAGAAGGTCGTAGAGGCGGGTTGCTTGTTTGCAGTACAGGTGAATCTCGTCTTCCATCATTGCTCACGTCATCTCAGGCGTTTCTTGATGTCACCAGGTTACTAGGCCGTAAACACCAACTGTGTATACCCTCGTACCGCCGACTTTAGGCCAAAGGAAACAATTTTGCGACCTTCTATTGGCGAGTCCCGGTACTCTGTAGGGAAACCGTGCCTTCCACCTGTGACCGCCTTATTTCCGCTTTCTTGTTACTTCAGATGACGTAATCATTAATCTTCCGGCGAAATTCTTGAGTACTGCTACGTGCTTTCCATTTCTTGACCTCTCCTCCAACACTGCTGGAATGGCTGCAGTCTTGATGACGCAGCAGGTGGGTAGTGGTGATCTCGAGACAGCTACCCCGGCGTTGTATGGCACCTCCGGTGACTGCTATAATGTGGACAGCTCGCTGGCCCTGACAACCTCGTTAGTGACGTGAGGCGTCGGCCGGGTGACTCTTGGACAGTCACTTATCCCCAAAGTAACTGATGTATGGGTTACTGGGTCTGGTGGGGGGAGGGCTTTGTGTAACGTGCCTCCCCCCTCGGTCTTTACAGACAAGGGTTCACGTGTGGCTGGAACAACTGGGTCGGTGTACCAATCAGACCTGGGAACAGACAGACACAACACAGCGGAAGCATAGATATACCCTGGGTTTGGTGGAGGTGGAACCCAAGAGCACGGTAAAAGTTGCTACCTGAGTTAAGTATAGACATAGTACACCTCATTGCCTTTACAGGAAAATCTAATGAATACTAAATTATACTAACCAAGGAAGTTACTTTACTGTATAGCGCGAGATCTCATCACCATAGGGTGGCGAGACTGCACCTGACTACTGATGAGCGATGACAGAGGGTCATCCTCATCCTCTGACTCGTCGGTGAAGCCATGAGTCAGCACTGCTGAGTCAGGAACTAGACCCGCTGAAGGCAGTTCTAATTCCTCTCTAGCATGATATTGTTTCAATTTATTTACATGAATTGTCCTTTCCACCCGGTCCTCGAACACTCCTTTTATAACAAGATTAACTGGCCCCGCCCTTTTAATTACTCTATATTGTCCTCGCCACCTCGGAGCTAGTTTCCTGCTCTGATTGGCGGGCGCGGCCTCATTCACTCTCAATACGAGGCTTCCTTCCTTCAACTCAAGAGGGCGCACTTTCTTGTCATAAAAATGAGCATACCGAGTCCGTGCCTTTTTGGACGCTTCAGCTGCAATATTCCATGCATTTCTCATTTTACCAAGGACCTCTGAAGGATAGTCCTCCCCGTATGCAACATTATGTCTGTTAAGCAGACCAGAGGGGAAATTGCATGAATTACCAGTAAACAAATGAAGTGGTTGGGTGTTAATTGATTGGTGGATGGCAGTATTTAAGGCGAACTGAACATAGGGTAGGTGTTCATCCCAGGTGTTTGCATCATGTTCAGCAAGGATTGCAAGCATATCCTTGACTGAACGATTAGTCCGCTCCGTCATTCCGTTTGCTTGTGGGTGGTAGGCCGTTGTAAAAGCCGAAGTTGTCTCTAAAATCTTACAAACTTCTCTAAATATATTCCCATTGAATTCTTGACCCCGGTCAGAGACTAAAACTTTAGGAGGTCCGAATACAGTAACGAACCTACGCAAGAACGCATCTGCAACCGTACGAGAATCCTTCTGAGGTAATGCAACTAGTGTAGTGTATCTAGACAGATGGTCAACTAGCACCAACACGTATCTATTTCCTGAATGACTGTGGTGTAAGTCAATCAAATCGGCCCCCACACGATCTAACGGTTCACGAATTTCAGGAAATTCCTGAAGTGGGGCTTGTACCTTAAGGGTGCCTTTCCTCCTCTGGCAACGAGGGCACGACTTCACGAAATTGATTACCTCAGAAAGTAATCCTGGAAAATAAAATAGAGACTTTGCTTTTAAGTGAATTTTAAAGATCCCCGGATGCCCTGCAATTTTAGAAGCATGCGCAAGCTTTAACGCTGATGACCGCAACGCGTCCGGAATAACTAGCTGAAATACTGCCCTATCATTCTGGCTATTAACTTAAGGACGCCCTGTTTCATCTCAAAATCATGAATAGGTAAATTCTTTTTCTTTTCCGGGTATTTTCCTCCCTCTAAATACTCAATAATCTCTTTCCATCTAGGCTCGTTCATCTGGTATTCTCTCATTTTATCCGATGGAATGGTTTCAATATTTTCATTAATCTGTACTGCCGCTATATTTCTACTTAGCGTATCTGGCACAACATGTGCTGGACCAGGCTTGTACAAGATCTGGAATGAGTGGGCCGAAAGTTCGTGAGACCAGCGTGACATTCGTGGGCATTTCGTTCGCTTTTTAAATATGTGTGTTAATGCTCGATGGTCTGTGTAGATTACAAAATGCCGCTGAAATAGGTAAGGCTCGAAATACCTAACTGATTCTACTACAGATAGTGCCTCCCGATCCGTAGCTGAATAACGAACTTCAGGTCCTTTGACCTTCCTACTGAAATAGGCTACTGGATGGGGTAAATTATCTGCGTCTCGCTGAATTAAGCACCCGCCAATAGCAATACCGCTGGCGTCAGTGTGCACTTCCCACTCTTTCTCAAAATCAGGAATAGCCAATACCGGTGTCGTGATTAGTTGGTCTTTCAGTTTGCGATAGGCCTCGTCATGTTCTGATTTCCACACAAACTTCGCATTTTTCTTTGTCAGATCAGTCAGGGGTGCTGAAATGCCAGCGAAACCTTCAATGTGACGACGAAAATATCCGGCCGCCCCCAAAAACCTACGCACGTCCTTTGCTGTCCTTGGAGTAGGCATGTCAGCAATGGCGCGGCAAGAATCTGGGTCAGGTCGAATACCGTCTGGGCACACCTGGAACCCCAGAAATTTGAATTTCTGAGCCGCCAGAGTGCACTTCTGAACATTCAGCCTGAAACCTGCCTGATCTAACAACTTCAAAGTCTCAGTCAAGTCCTGTAGGTGTTCCTCAAACGTCCTGGAATATATCACAACATCATCCAGGTACGCTAAAGAATGCCTACCCAGTACCGGACTAAGGATAAAGTTGATGGCCCTCTGAAACGACGAAGGCGCTGTCTTCAAACCAAACGGCATCTTACGGAATTGATAAGTGTGCCTACCATCCGAGAATGCTGTTTTTTCCCTATCTAGTTCTGCCACCGGAATCGCCCAATACGCCGATTTTGCGTGAAGAGTTGAGAAATACTTAGGAGCACCAAATTGATCTATTATCTCCTGTATTCGGGGCAACGGATACACATCACCCTTAGTTAATTCGTTCACCTTCCGGTAGTCAACACAGAAACGATAACTACCGTCCGGTTTCCGAACTAGCACAACAGGAGAGAGCCATGGTGACGTACTAGGCTCTATCACGCCCTGTCTCAACATTTTATGGCACTCCTCCCTGATGTTCTTTGCCTGTTCCGGCAACCTCCACTGTCTTGTGTACACAGGCAAATGGTCACCAGTTGGAATGGTGAGCTCGATCTTATCAAGGAGACCAATCTGGTCATCCTCTGTCGCAAACAATTTCGGGAATTTTCGTAAAACTCCTCTCAGTGCCTTCCTATCCGCCTGTGCAACATGTTGCAAATCAAGTGCTGAAATTAATTTTTCTATTTCCTCTACATTCTGTGCAACATTTCTCGTCTCGTATTGTACTTTGGATGGTGTTTTAGTGTTCCGCATATTCAGTGCACTACATTGTGCAGTGACGGCTGGCGTCTCAGCTGACTCATGGTGAAAGATTTCTGTGTCCTCCACCATGGTTCCCTGAGATACCCTATCACCTGCCCTGAAGCGAAAAGTCTTATGTGAAAGATTGACAACTGGAATGAGTGCACCTTTATCGAGCACTACAACTAAGTGATGAGGAATTAATAAACTATCACATCTCCCAGCCACCTGAAGGGTGGTACCTGGTTGTATGTGACGTCCCACGGCTACTTTAATAAATTTAACAGAATGTGGTGGGCAACTCTGTTTGGTCAATGCATGCAATGCGCATGACCTCTTAACTGTGTCTGGGAGAGACTTAAAAATCAATTTTGGATAGTGCGCATTATATTTCAGCTTCCTCTTAATTGAAGCTGCAACTGGGGGATGGTCGATCATCTCCACTGGGTAGGAAGTCTGTCCCAACTGCAACCTGCAGTTCCTAGCCCCTTTTTGAGCAGACAAGGAATAATCAAATCGCGACAGAAAATCAGTTCCCATTAAGATGTGACCAGGAAAATCAAGGTTCTCTACGATCGTACATGTGTGAGGCTGCAATTCCCCATCAATCTCAAAATTAACTGTACCTTGACCTACGATCTCAATCTTTTCCCCATTGACTGCTGTTAATGTCTTTGCGCAACGTTGAAGACGTGTATACTTAAAATTGCTGAAGGCTGACTTTTTAATTACCGTCGCCTGGCTTCCTGTATCAACAAAAGCTGTCAATCTCACACCATCCACTTTCACCTCAAAAGTAGGCCTACCATCACTAGGAGACTGCTTTCATGCTCTCGTAATAGTGACTTTACAGTCCCTCTGTATATGTCCACGCATCCCGCAGGAGTAACACCTCCGCGGATCTCTGTTGTTACCCCGCGCAGGGTGGCTCGAACTTGCAGCTGAGGGCTGCTTCCCGCCTGATGAACCCGCGCCACAGTTCCTCGGCTTGGCTCCCTCGCCTTTACTTAACGCCTCTACGTATGGCGACAACTGAGTGCCCGGCGTCTCCGTGCGCATCTGCCTGTCTAAGGCTGTGGCGGCCTGGGGTTGGGGTTGAGGTATGGTGTGGGTGGCCTCGGGTTGGGGTGTGGATGGAGGTTGGGGTTGAGGTATGGTGTGGGTGGTCTCGGGTTGGGGTGTGGATGGAGGTTGGGGTTGAGGTATGGTGTGGGTGACCTCAGGCTGGGGTGTGGATTGAGGTTGGGGTGGGTATGGGGTGGCCTGGGGCTGGAATGGGTATGGGTATGGGTATGGGGTGGCCTGGGGTTGGAATGGGTATGGGTATGGGGTGGCCTGGGGTTGGAATGGGTATGGGTATGGGGTGGCCTGGGGTTGGAATGGGTATGGAGTGGCTTGGGGTTGGGGGAAGGGTTGGTATGGGAACTGAGGATGGGGTTGGTATGGGAATTGAGGATGGGGTTGGTATGGGAATTGAGGATGGGGTTGGGGTTGTTGTAGTGACGGATGAGGTGTACCTAGGTGGTCCCCAGTGGTGTCGGAAGAGGTGCTGTCCTCTACACTTCCACTTCCACTGGTCCCCACTGACTGGTCATTATCTGGGTTAAACATTTTCTGTGATTCCTGGTGTGCCACGTCTCTTCTAAACTACCCTTTAGTACACCCTCGACCCGGACTCACTACAACCGTGATCTTATACAAATAAAAAAAATCACAACTCTTTTCCAAGAAACAACTACTAAATCCCCAAAGTAGGAAATACACCGATTTATCGAGAGAATCGCTGAAGTGAATCCAATGAATGAGTGTCTGCCCCGCACTCGTGTCTGACCGTGAAATATCCCGCAGTTCTATTGCTGAAACCTAAGTCCTTTACGTTAAAAAAAATTAAGGAATCTAATTTATATAAAACAATTTAAATGATAACGCAACTAACGAGCAGCACTCGTGATGGAGTAATAAAGAATATTTACTGTACTTGAATACTAAACGCGCTTGAAGTGAGCAGCGTGGCCACTGATGACTGATGGAGCGGGACCAGCTGCGCTGAAAAAAAAACTAAGTCCCGCGCTTTTTCGCTTAAACGCTGAAAAATCAAAATTTTTGTTCTGAAGGAAAATAACTAGTTTTACGTTAATAAACCGCTCTAGCGATTGATATAGACACCCAGGACATATATTTGCTTACTAAAGATTGATTTTTACTCAAAAACTGCGTTGTTACTCAATTGCTGGACTCTGCCAATTTTTCTGACTGCGAGGGAAAAATATTCTATCACCCCAAATATCACAAAACTCCTTTAATTCACAAAAATTTGGGTTTCTCGTTCCCAGATATAAATACGTTATTATTTACTACTGACGTTGTATGCAGAACAATACTGACACCTTGGGCGGTTTCAACACTCACTAATTCGAATTTTCGTCAAAATCAGAGATTTTCACCTCAAATGGACTCTGACAATATTACGACACGATTTTCTCGAAAAAAAACTAAATTCGGCAAAAATGTAATTATCACTGTTTAATGCTTTACGAACAGAATTACGTCCCTTGCGCGCACTAGAGAGTAATACTGACCCTAGGATATACACGAAACCTGAAAATTAGAATTTCCGCCAAAAAGTCAGATTCTAGCCCAAGCTGGACTTAGAAAATTTTCCACCTACGTTTCTACTGAAAACAGAATTCTAAGTCTACAAACACAATTCTACCGTCTTACTGGTAAAAACTAGAAACTATCACTCGCATCGACTGGAGAATCCTAATGACGCCCAGAACATACCCGTGACCCACGAATACAAATTGATTACAGTTAACGACTTTCCGACATTGACTTAGCCGAAAACTTATCCCAAAGTACTTAGAAATATTCCACGGACTCTATTAAGCATTTACACGACACTTACTATCCCTTAAACTCCTTCACTTACTATAGTGACCGACCAATAGCCCTAAGTCCAGAGGATTAACTACACTCTAGCAACAACGCCTCTGACTTAGACTAATACAACAGGGAATAGCAAAGCTTAATGTACGCACTTAGCCTAATATGCAAGAAAATGCTAAACACTTTGATAAAAAAAAAAATTTTAACCGGGGATTGAATGTAAGGGAAAAAAAATTAATCTCTAGAACAACGAAAATAAACGGAAATTACTTTATAAATTGAAGTATACTTAATTCAAAAATGCACTCGACTTAATCTTATAATTGTCCCTACCGGCTCGCCGTACCACACCTAGCCTAGGGGCCTCGACCATCTAGGTTCCAACAGAGCGACACGCAGCTTTCAGCAACAATTATGACTAGGGACGACTCAACCTCCACTAAGTGTGCGATCACTTAGCTGTTGAATCGCTGCTAGGTAGGTTACTAGTCCGTCCCTCGGAGGCCGCAACGCCCTTCACGGATTACGTTTTTCCTAGCGTTTTGGGTCGTCTAATAACGCCCTCGGACTATCTACTGGCGTCCCACAGATATATCCGCCCCCGACAGCCCTCAAGGAACTGCTGTTGAGAGTATGGCGGCTCCCAACACCTCTGAATTAATTGCAATGGGTCGAGTATGGTACCCAGTCCAATCAACTCGGAGCGGTCTCCTTTTCAATAAATCTAATTTTAACAGCCTAATCTTACTAACTAAACCTTAATCATATCAGCCCGCATGACACAAGATTCGCCAATCCCCACTCAAACGCACTGTTGTGGGGCGCACTGCTAATCCTGGCCCGCGGCTGTCTCCTTAGCATCCGCGCACGTGTTCGAACGGCTAGACGCGTGAGCCTTTCAACAATTTCAAACAAAATTGTTGAAACCACCGCTGTGCACCATTGTAACACGGGTTAGGGTTTCTCTCACTACTTATCTACCTTCTACTCCCCCTCTACCCGTATTCTTACTTTTTATTCTCTACCAAGGGACTCAAAAACTTTTACCAAAACCAACTCCACGCCACGTGGTCCTAAGACGATTGACCGACTTAGGATTCTACACCCAGTATGACGTGACCTAGGCTTTGAGCAAAACTCTAGAGTCGCCTCTACGCTGCCACCACCAGACCAGCAACACCGAGCAATGATCGAGGTCTGGATCGATCACGCTAATTAATCAACCTTGGGGCTTGATCCCCACTATAACCGATGACCGTGGAACTTAAGAGTGTGAAATTAATTACACGGGAATGATTCGATGTTAGAATCGGCGCCCAATCCAACTCCGCCTCGTGTGGACCACGTGACCAGGACAAGTTTACACATAAAACACATGGAAACAATAAAAATGCAATTTAATAACTAATTATTTTATTACAAGAAAAACTAAAACAAAATCTAAATATGTTCACTCCCTGTCACTTTAACACTCCCTACTTGACCTGAATGGCAATGAAGACTATTCTATAAATAACCATAGCAACTATACCTCTATGTTTTACCAGCTAAAGATGTTGGGCTGGTCTTGGGGAGAGGTAAGATGTTTGACCTCTCCCAGCTGCTCTGCAGATCACACTGATTTGTCCTCGTCTGGCCTAGCCCAGGCTAGAACATTGGATCCTTCCGCCTAGTCAAAGTTTCACCAAGTTACTAGCCAGGTTTAAGTTATAACAATTAACCTCTGTTGTACTTAATTGATCCAGACTGGTTGAATTATTTTACTGAAATTAAATTACACAAACATCTACGGCAGAGCTGTTCCCGATCCCCAAAATGGTTAATTGAACTTTGAGAAATAATAGACATGTCAACCCTGCTGACCTATGACCGCCGGTCACTCCGCCTTACAAGTTAGATCTGATTCGTGACGTCACTGATGGTGACTTAAACTCAATAATTAGAATCCTCTTGATGTTGTACCCAGTACTATTATACAATACAATTTTAATACAAAATGAATAAAGGCTAATTTCTCAAAATTACTGAATACTATAGGATGGTTCATTATACAAAACTATGAACAAAGCGTCGGTTATTTCCACCGCGAATTCCCCTGGGGGTCAGGTTCCCAGGTCACCATGCGGGCTCAGTTTCCCATTCTCTTTTGTCGATAAACCACTCTGGATAATTCTTACAACAGCCTAGTTTGTTACAGGCGCGTTAAGTAATTGGCATATTTTGGTATAAAAAGTCGTAATTTCAAACTGCGAATACGTGCAGAGAGCTAGAATTTGGCTCCTTAATATGGCCCAAGCGTCGAATTTGGGATGTTTGGGATATTTTGACAACTGCAGGCGGTGTTTGGGCAAAATGTGACTCGTCGCCGCTTTCAGTATTTGGCATATTGTCGGTATAAAAAGTCGTAATATCGAACTGCGAATACGTGCAAAGAGCCAGAATTTGGCTACAAAATATGGTTCAAGCGTCGAATTTGGGATGTTTGGGATATTTTGAAAACTGCAGAGAGGGTTTGGGCAAAATGTGATCCATCGCCGCTCTCAGTAATTTGCCTTTTTTCTGTATAAAAAGTCGTAATATCAAACTGCGAATACGTGCAGAGAGCCAGAAATTGGCTCCTAAATATGGATCAAGCGTCGAATTTGGGACGTTTGGGATATTTTGAAAACTGCAGAGAGGTCTTTGGCAAAATGTGATCCATCGCTGCTTTCAGTAACTGGCATATTTTCGGTATAAAAAGTCGTAATTTCATACTGCGAATACGTGCAGAGAGCCAGAAATTGGCTGCAAAATATTGCTCAATAGTCGAATTTGGGATGTTTGGGATATTTTGAAAACTGCAGGGAGGGTTTGGGCAAAATGTGACTCATCGGCGCGTTCAGTAACTGGCATATTTTGGTATAAAATGTCGTAATTTCAAACTGCGAATACGTGCAGAGACAGAATTTGGCGCTAAAATATGGCTTAAGAGTCGAACTTGGGATGTTTGGGATATTTTCAAAACTGCAGGGTGGGTTTGGGCAAACTGTGACCCATCGCCGCTCTCAGTATTTGGCATATTTTCGGTATAAAATTCGTAATTTCAAACTGCGAATACATGAAGAGAGCCAGAATTTGGCTCCTTAATATGGCCCAAGCGTCCAATTTGGGATGTTTGGGATATTTTGAAAACTTCAGGGAGGTTTTGGGCAAAATGTGATCCATCGCCGCTTTCAGTAATTGACATTTTTTCTGTATAAAAATTCGCAATTTCAAACTGCGAATACGTACAGAGAGCCAGAATTTGGCTCCAAAATATGGTTCAAGAGTCGAATTTGGGATGTTTCTGATATTTTTTAAACTGCAGGGAGGGTTTGGGCAAACTGTGACCCATCGCCGCTCTCAGTAATTGGCATATTTTCGTTATAAAATTCGTAATTTCAAACTGCGAAAACGTTCCGAGAGCCAGAATTTGGCTCCAAAGTATGGCTCAAGCGTCGAATTTGGGACGTTTGGGATATTTTAAAAATTGCAGGGAGGGCTTGGGCAAAATGTGATCCATCGCTGCTTTCAGTAACTGGCATATTTTCGGTATAAAAAGTCGTAATTTCATATTGCGAATACGTGCAGAAAGCCAGAATTTGACTCCAAGTTATGCCTCAAGGGTCGTATTTGGGATGTTTGGGATATTTTTAAAACTGTAGGGGGGTTTGGGCAAAATGTGACCCATCGCTGTTTTCAGTATTTGACATATTTTCGGTATAAAAATTAGTAATTTCAAACTGCGAATACGTGCAGAGAGCCAGAATTTGGCTTCAAAATATGATTCAAGTGTCGAATTTGGGATGTTTGGGATATTTTGAAAACTACAGGGAGGACTTGGGCAAAATGTGATTCATCGGCGCGCTCAGTAATTGGCATATTTTGGTATAAAAAGTCATAATTTCAAACTGCGAATACGTGCAGAGAGCCAGAACTTGGCTCCAAAATATTGATCAAGCGTCAAATTTGGGATGTTTGGGATATTTTGAAAACTGCAGGGAGGGTTTGGGCAAAATGTGACTCATCGGGGCGTTAAGTAATTGGCATATTTTGGTATAAAAAGTCGTAATTTCAAACTGCGAATACGTGCAAAGAGCCAGAATTTGGCTACAAAATATGGTTCAAGCTTCGAATTTGGGATTTTGAGATATTTTGAAAACTGCAGAGAGGGCTCGGGCAAAATGTGATCCATGGCCGCTGGCATATTTTCGGTATAAAAAGTCGTAATTTCATACTGCGAATACGTGCAGAGAGCCAGAAATTGGCTCCAAAATATTCCTCAAGGGTCGTATTTTGGATGTTTGGAATATTTCGAAAACTGGAGAGGGGTTTGGGCAAAACGTGACCCCTCGCCGCTTTCAGTAATTAGTATATTTTCGGTATAAAAAGTCGTAATTTCAAACTGCGAATAAATGCAGAGAGCCAGAATTTGGCTCCAAAATATGGTTCTAGGGTCGAATTTGGGATGTTTGGGAGATTTTAAAAACTGCAGAGAGGGTTTGGGCAAAATGTGATCCATCGCTGCTTTCAGTAATTGGCATTTCTTCTGTATAAAACGTCGTAATATCAAACTGCGAATACGTGCAGAGAGCCAGAATTTGGCTCCAAAATATGGTTCAAGCGCCGAATTTGGGATGTTTGGGATGTTTTGAAAACTGCAGGGAGGGTTTGGGCAAAATGTGACTCATCGGCGCGTTAAGTAATTGGCATATTTTGGTATAAAAAGTCGTAATTTCAAACTGCGAATACATGCAGAGAGCCAGAATTTGGCTCCAAAATATTGCTCAATAGCAGAATTTGGGATGTTTGGGATATTTTGAAAACTGCAGGGAGGGTTTGGGCAAAATGTTACTCATCGGAGCGTTCAGTAATTGGCATATTTTCGGTATAAAATTCTTAATTTCAAACTGCGAAAACGTGCCGCGAGCCAGAATTTGGCTCCAAAATATGGCTCAAGCGTCGAATTTGGGACGTTTGGGATATTTTGAAAATTGCAAAGAGGGCTTGGGCAAAATATGATCCATCGCCGCTTTCAGTAACTGGCATATTTTCGGTATAAAAAGTCGTAATTTCATACTGCGAA
This sequence comes from Procambarus clarkii, assembly GCF_040958095.1. NCBI lineage: Eukaryota > Metazoa > Arthropoda > Malacostraca > Decapoda > Cambaridae > Procambarus > Procambarus clarkii. Next base: position 26,202,183 of record NC_091226.1, on the reverse strand, counting down.
TACGTGCAGAGAGCCAGATATTGGCTCCAAAATATTCTTCAAGGGTCGTATTTGGGACGTTTTTGATATTTCGAAAACTTCAAATGGCTTTGGGCAAAATGTGACCCATCGCAGCTTTCAGTAATTGGTATATTTTCGGTATAATAAGTCGTAATCTCAAACTGCGAATACGTGCAGAGAGCCAGAATTTGGCTCCAAAATATGGTTCAAGCGTCGAATTTGGGATGTTTGGGATGTTTTGAAAACTGCAGGGAGGGTTTGGGCAAAATGTGACTCATCGGCGCGTTAAGTAATTGGCATATTTTGGTATAAAAAGTCGTAATTTCAAACTGCGAATACGTGCAGAGAGCCAGAATTTGGCTCCAAAATATGGCTCAAGGGTCGAATTTGGGATGTTTGGGATATTTTGAAAACTGCAGACGGGGTTTGGGCAAAATGTGACTCGTCGCCGCTTTCAGTATTTGGCATATTGTCGGTATAAAAAGTCGTAATATCGAACTGCGAATACGTGCAAAGAGCCAGAATTTGGCTACAAAATATGGTTCAAGGGTCGAATTTGGGACGTTTGTGATATTTTTAAAACTACAGGGAGGGTTTGGGCAAAATGTGACCCATCGCTGATCCCAGTATTTGGCATATATTCGGTATAAAAAGTCGTAATTTCAAACTGCGAATACGTGCAGAGAGCCAGAGTTTGGTTTCAAAATATGGCTCAAGAGTCGAATTTGGGATGTTTGAGATATTTTCAAAACTGCAAGGTGAATTTGGGCAAACTGTGACCCATCGCCTCTTTCAGTAATTGGCATATTATCGGTATAAAATTCGTAATTTCAAACTGCGAAAACGTGCTGAGAGCTAGAATTTGGTTCCAAAATATGGCTCAAGCGTCAAATTTGGGACGTTTGGGAAATTTTTAAAACTGCAGAAAGGGTTTGGGCAATATCTGATCCATCGCCGCTTTCAGTAACTGGCATATTTTCGGTATAAAAAGTCGGAATTTCATACTGCGAATACGTGCAGAGAGTCAGAAATTGGCTCCAAAATATTCCTCAAGGGTCGTATTTGGGATGTTTGGGATATTTCGAAAACTGCAGAGGGGTTTGGGCAAAATGTGACCCATCGCCGCTTTCAGTATTTGGTATATTTTCGGTATAAAAAGTCGTAATTTCAAACTGCGAATACGTGCAAAGAGTCAGAATTTGGCTCAAAAATATGGTTCAATTGTCGAATTTGGGATGTTTGGGATATTTTGAAAACTGCAGAGAGGGTTTGGGCAAAATGTGATCCATCGCCGCTCTCAGTAATTGGCATTTTTTCTGTATAAAACGTCGTAATATCAAACTGCGAATACGTGCAGAGAGCAAGAATTTTGCTCCAAAATATTGCTCAATAGTCGAATTTGGGATGTTTCTGATATTTTCAAAACTGCAGGGAGGGTTTGGGCAAAATGTGACCCCATCGCTGATCACAGTAATTGGCATATATTCGGTATAAAAAGTCATAATTTCAAACTGCGAATACGTGCAGAGAGCGAGAATTTTGCTACAAAATATTGCTCAAGCTTCAAATTTGGGAGGTTTTGGATATTTTGAAAACTGCAGGGAGGGTTTGGGCAAAATGTGACTCATCGGCGCGTTCAGTAATTGGCATATTTTGGTATAAAAAGTCTTAATTTCAAACTGCGAATACGTGCAGAGACACAATTTGGCGCCAAAATATGGCTCAAGAGTCGAATTTGGGACGTTTGGGATATTTGGAAAACTGCAGGGAGGGCTTGGGCAAAATGTGATCCGTCGCTGCTTTCAGTAACCGGCATATTTTTGGTATAAAAAGTCGTAATTTCAAACTGCGAATACGTGCAGAGAGCCAGAATTTGACTTCAAAATATGGTTCAAGTGTCGAATTTGGGATGTTTGGGATATTTTGAAAACTGGAAGGAGGACTTGGGCAAAATGTGACTCATCGGCGTGCTCAGTAATTGGCATATTTTCGGTAAAAACATTCGTAATTTCAAAAAGCGAATACGTGCAGAGAGCCAGAACTTGGCTCCGAAATATGGCTCAAGCGTCGAATTTGGAATGTTTGAGATATTTTCAAAATTGCAGGATGGGTATGGGCAAACAGTGACCCATCGCCGCTCTCAGTAATTGGCATATTTTCGGTATCAAATTTGTAATTTCAAACTGCGAATACATGCAGAGAGCCAGAATTTGGCTCCTTAATATGGCCCATGCGTCGAATTTGGGATGTTTGGGATATTTTTAAAATTGCAGGGAGGGTTTGGGCAAAATGTGACCCATCGCTGATCCCAGTAATTGGCATATATTCGGTATAAAAAGTCGTTATTTCAAACTGCGAAAACGTGCCGAGAGCCAGAATTTGGCTCTAAAATATGGCTCAAGCGTCGAATTTGGGACGTTTGGGATATTTTGAAAACTGCAGGGAGGGTTTAGGCAAAATGTGACTCATCGGGGTGTTCAGTAATTGGCATATTTTGGTAAAAAAAGTCGTAATTTCAAACTGCGAATACGTGCAAAGAGCCAGAATTTGGCTACAAAATATGGTTCAAGCGTCGAATTTGGGATGTTTGTGATATTTTTAAAACTGCAGGGAGGGTTTGGGCAAAATGTGACCCATCGCTGATCCCAGGAATTGGCATATATTCGGTATAAAAAGTCGTAATTTCAAACTGCGAATACGTGCAGAGAGCCAGAGTTTGGTTCCAAAATATGGCTCAATAGTCGAATTTGGGATGTTCGGGATAATTTGAAAACTGCAGGGAGGTTTACGCAAAATGTGATCCATCGCCGCTTTCAGTAATTGGCATTTTTTCTGTATAAAATTCGTAATTTCAAACTGCGAATACGTGCAGAGAGCAAGAATTTGGCTCCAAAATATGGTTCAAGAGTCGAGTTTGGGATGTTACTGATATTTTTAAAACTGCAGGGAGAGTTTGGGCAAAATGCGACCCATCGCTGATCCCAGGAATTGGCATATATTCAGTATAAAAAGTCGTAATTTCAAACTGAGAATACGTGCAGAGAGCCAGAGTTTGGTTCCAAAATATGGCTCAAGAGTCGAATTTGGGATGTTTGAGATATTTTCAAAACTGCAGGGAGAATTTGGGCAAACTGTGACCCTTCGCTGCTCTCAGTAATTGGCATGTTTTCGGTATAAAATTCGTAATTTCAAACTGCGAAAACGTGCCGAGAGCCAGAATTTGGCTCCAAAATATGGCTCAAGCGTCGAATTTGGGACGTTTGGGATATTTTGAAAACTGCAGAGAGGGCTCGGGCAAAATGTGATCCATCCCCGCTTACAGTAACTGGCATATTTTCGGTATAAAAAGTCGTAATTTCTAACTGCGAATAAGTGTAGAGGGCCAGAATTTGGTTCCAAAATATGGTTCAAGGGTCGAATTTGGGATGTTTGGGATATTTTAAAAACTGCAGAGAGGGTTTGGCAAAATGTGATCCATCGCCGCTCTCAGTAATTAGCATTTTTTCTGTATAAAAAGTCGTAATATCAAACTGCGAATACGTGCAGAGAGCCAGAATTTGGCCTCAGAGGCCTCAAGAGAGGGATTCAGAGGCTTAAGAGAGTGATACAGAGGCTGAAGAGAGTAATGCAGAGGCTCAAGAGAGGGATGAAGAGGCTGAAGAGAGTAATGCAGAGGCTCAAGAGAGTGATGCAGAGGCTCAAGAGAGTGATGCAGAGGCTCAAGAGAGTGATGCAGAGGCTCAAGAGAGTGCTGCAGACGATCAAGAGAGTGATGCAGAGGCTCAAGAGAGTGATGCAAAGGATCAGAAGAGGGAAGCAGAGGCTTAAGAAAGTGATGCAGAGGCTGAAGAGAGTGATGCAGAGGCTTAAGAAAGGGATGCAGAGGCTCAAGAGAGGGATGCAGAGGCTCAAGAGAGTGATTCAGAGGCTTACGAGAGTGATGCAGAGGATCAAGAGAGTGATGCAGAGGCTCGAGAGAGTTATGCAAAGGCTTCAAGAGAGTGATTCAGAGGCTTAAGAGAGTGATACAGAGGCTGAAGAGAGTGTTGCAGAGGCTCAAGAGATGGTTGAATAGGCTGAAGAGAGTGATGCAGAGACTCAAGAGAGGGATGCAGAGGCTCAAGAGAGTGATTCAGAGGTTTACGAGAGTGATGCAGAGGAGTAAGAGAGAGTGATGCAGAGGTTTAAGAGAGGGATGCAGAGGCTCAAGAGAGGGATACAGAGTCTCAAGAGAGGGATGCAGGGGCTCAACAAGTGAGTGATGCAGAGGCTCCAGAGAGGGATGCAGAGGCTCAAGAGATTGATTCAGAGGCTTACGAGAGTGATGCAGAGGATCAAGAGAGTGATGCAGAGGCTCGAGAGAGTTATGCAGAGGCCTCAAGAGAGGGATTCAGAGGCTTAAGAGAGTGATACAGAGGCTGAAGAGAGTGTTGCAGAGGCTCAAGAGATGGTTGAATAGGCTGAAAAGAGTGATGCTGAGGCTCCAGAGAGGGATGCAGAGGCTCAAGAGAGTGATGCAGAGGCTCCAGAGAGAAAGACAGAGGCTTAAGAGAGTGATGCAGAATCTCAAGAGAGTGATACAGACGCTCAAGAGAGTGATGCAGAGGATCAAGAGAGGGATGCAGAGGTTTAAGAGAGTTATGCAGAGACTCAAGAGAGTGATGCAAAGGCTCAAGAGAGTGATGCAGAGGCTAAAGAGAGTGATGCAGAGGCTCAAGAGAGTGATGCAGACGTCAAGAGAGTGATGCAGAGGCTCGAGAGAGTTATGCAGAGGCCTCAAGAGAGGGATTCAGAGGATTAAGAGAGTAATGCAGAGGCTGAAGAGAGTAATGCAGAGGCTCAAGAGAGGGATGTAGAGGCTGAGGAGTGATGCAGAGGCTCAAGAGAGGGATGCAGAGGCTCAAGAGAGTGATGCAGAGGCTCAAGAGAGTGATGCAGAGGCTCAAGAGAGTGATGCAGAGGCTCAAGAGAGTGCTGCAGACGATCAAGAGAGTGATGCAGAGGCACAAGTGAGTGATGCAGAGGAGTAAGAGAGTTATTCAGAGGCTTGAGAGAGGGATGCAGAGGCTCAAGAGAGGGATGCAGAGGCTCAAGAGAGGGATGCAGGGGCTCAAGAGAGTGATGCAGAGGCTCAAGAGAAGGATGCAGAGGCTCAAGAGATTGATTCAGAGGCTTACGAGAGTGATGCAAAGGATCAAGAGAGTGATGCAGAGGCTCGAGAGAGTTATGCAGAGGCCTCAAGAGAGGGATTCAGAGGCTTAAGAGAGTGATACAGAGGCTGAAGAGAGTGTTGCAGAGGCTCAAGAGATGGTTGAATAGGCTGAAGAGAGTGATGCAGAGGCTCAAGAGAGTGATGTATAGGATCAAGAGCGTGATGCTGAGGCTCCAGAGAGGGATGCAGAGGCTAAAGAGAGTGATGCAGAGGCTCAAGAGAGAAAGGCAGAGGCCTAAGAGAGTGATGCAGAATCTCAAGAGAGTGATACAGACGCTCAAGAGAGTGATGCAGAGGATCTGAGAGTTATGCAGAGGCTTAAGAGAGTTATGCAGAGGCTCAAGAGAGTGATGCAGAGGCTCAAGAGAGTGATGCAGAGGCTCATGAGAGTGATGCAGAGGCTCAAGAGAGTGATGGAGACGATCAAGAGAGTGATGCAGAGGCTCGAGAGAGTTATGCAGAGGCCTCAAGAGAGGGATTCAGATGCTTAAGAGAGTGATACAGAGGCTGAAGAGAGTAATGCAGAGGCTCAAAAGAGGGATGAAGAGGCTGAAGAGAGTAATGCAGAGGCTCAAGAGAGGGATGCAGAGGCTCAAGAGAGTGATTCAGAGGCTTACGAGAGTGATTCAGAGGAGTAAGAGAGTGATGCAGAGGCTTAAGAGAGGGATGCAGAAACCATTTGTTTCTCGTTAAAATACTGAGTAGGATATTGAAAAGGGGAGAAGTTCGGTTTTTATTGCATATATCGACGTTTCAGCAGGATTAAAGCGATTTTTCGTGTACATCTTCCATCGGTAATATAAACGGAAAATCAAGAACATTTTAGTTAGTTCTAATGAAAACACATTGCTTTTTATCATTTGTATTGGAAAGAACATTGTCATATGTCTTTTGTTGGATCTAAATAATACGAAACCTCGCTCTATGATTTGAAGTTAAAATTCTCAAATATGGTAAAATAGTGACTTTTTCACGTTAATCATGTAGGTTGATATTACGTAAATATATTCATTTTTACCAATATTTCGATACTATTTCATGTAGTATCACGATCTGTGATTTGCCTTCAAATCTCAGAATTTCGCAAATTATTGCATTTTAAGCAAGTTTTCTTGCATTTTGTTTCGTACGAAAAAACATCGAATTTAGGAATATTTTGACGTTTATCATCTCCTTTTCCTTCATGTGATTTAAACAAAATATCATCGAATTAGGCAATATTTTGCCGTTTTCCACGTTTTTTTTAATTTTCAGTTTATTGGTATTAATTCATTATATATACGATAAAAATGATGCAAACACATAATTGATTAGATAATTAACCTCAAATACTTCATTTTCAATCAACCATTTGTTTCTCGTTAAAATACTGAGTAGGATATTGAAAAGGGGAGAAATTCGGTTTTTATTGCATATATCGACGATTCAGCAGGATTAGAGCGGTTTTACGTGTACATCTTCCATCGGTAATATAAACGGAAAATCAAGAACATTTTAGTTAGTTCTAATGAAAACACATTGTTTTTTATCATTTGTATTGGAAACAACATTGTCATATGTCTTTTCTTGGATCTAAATAATACGAAACCTCGCTGTAGGATATGAAGTTAAAATCCTCAAATATGGTTATATAGTGACTTTTTCACGTTTTTCATGTTGTTTGATATTACGTAAATATATTCATTTTTACCAATATTTCGATACTATTTCATGTAGTACCACGATATGTGATTTGGCCTTCAGATCTCAGAATTTCGCATAATATTGCATTTAAAGCAAGTTTTCTTGCATTTTGTTTCGTACGAAAAATCATCGAATTTACCAATATTTTGACGTTTATCATCCCCTTTTCCTTTATGTGATTTAAACAAAATATCATCGAATTAGGCAATATTTTGCCGTTTATCCACGTTTTTGTAGAAAAAAATATGGCTCAAGAGTCGAATTTGGGATGTTTGAGATATTTTCAAAACTGCAGGGTGAATTTGGGCAAACTGTGACCCTTCGTCGCTCTCAGTAATTGGCATTATTTCGGTATAAAATTCGTAATTTCAAACCGAAAAAACGTGCCGAGAGCCAGAATTTGGCTCCAAAATATGGCTCAAGCGTCGAATTTGGGACGTTTGGGATATTTTGAAAACTGCAGAGAGGGCTCGGGCAAAATGTGATCCATCGCCGCTTTCAGTAACTGGCATATTTTCGGTATAAAAAGTCGTAATTTCATACTGCGAATACGTGCAGAGAGCCAGAAATTGGCTCCAAAATATTCCTCAAGGGTCGTATTTGGGATGTTTGGGATATTTCGAAAACTGCAAAGGGGTTTGGGCAAAATGTGAACCATCGCCGCTTTCAGTAATTGGTATATTTTCGGTATAAAAAGTCGTAATTTCAAACTGCGAATAAGGGCAGAGAGCCAGAGTTTGGTTCCAAAATATGGCTCAAGAGTCGAATTAGGGATGTTTGAGATATTTTCAAAACTGCAGGGTGAATTTGGGCAAACTGTGACCCATCGCCGCTCTCAGTAATTGGCATATTTTCGGTATAAAATTCGTAATTTGAAACTGCAAAAACGTGCCGAGAGCCAGAATTTGGCTCCAAAATATGGCTCAAGCGTCGAATTTGGGATGTTCTAGATATTTTTAAAACTGCAGGGGGGGGGTTTGGGCAAAATGTGGCCCATCGCTGCTTTCAGTATTTGGCATATTTTCGGTATAAAAAGTAGTAATTTCAAACTGCGAATCCGTGCAGTGAGCCAGAATTTGGCATCAAAATATGGTTCAAAGGTCGAATTTGGGATGTTTGGGATATTTTGAAAACTTTCAAGGAGGACTTGGGCAAAATGTGACTCATCGGCGTGCTCAGTAATTGGCATATTTTCGGTATAAAAATTCGTAATTTCAAAAAGCGAATACGTGCAGAGAGCCAGAACTTGGCTCCAAAATATGGCTCAAGCGTCGAATTTGGAATGTTTGAGATATTTTCAAAATTGCAGGGTGGGTATGGGCAAACAGTGACCCATCGCCGCTCTCAGTAATTGGCATATTTTCGGTATAAAATTTGTAATTTCAAACTGCGAATACATGCAGAGAGCCAGAATTTGGCTCCTTAATATGGCCCAAGCGTCGAATTTGGGATGTTTGGGATATTTTTAAAATTGCAGGGAGGGTTTGGGCAAAATGTGACCCATCGCTGATCCCAGTAATTGGCATATATTCGGTATAAAAAGTCGTTATTTCAAACTGCGAATACGTGCAGAGAGCCAGAGTTTGGTTCCAAAATATGGCTCAAGAGTCGAATTTGGGATGTTTCAGATATTTTCAAAACTGCAGGGTGAATTTGGGCAAACTGTGACCCTTCGTCGCTCTCAGTAATTGGCATTATTTCGGTATAAAATTCGTAATTTCAAACTGAAAAAACGTGCCGAGAGCCAGAATTTGGCTCCAAAATATGGCCCAAGCGTCGAATTTGGGACGTTTGGGATATTTTGAAAACTGCAGAGAGGGCTCCGGCAAAATATGATCCATCGCCGCTTTCAGTAACTGGCATATTTTCGGTATAAAATTCGTAATTTCGTACTGCGAATACGTGCAGAGAGCCAGAAATTGGCTCCAAAATATTCCTCAAGGGTCGTATTTGGGATGTTTGGGATATTTCGAAAACTGCAAAGGGGTTTGGGCAAAATGTGAACCATCGCCGCTTTCAGTAATTGGTATATTTTCGGTATAAAAAGTCGTAATTTCAAACTGCGAATAAGTGCAGAGAGCCAGAATTTAGTTCCAAAATATGGTTCAAGGGTCGAATTTGGGAAGTTTGGGATATTTTGAAAACTGCAGAAAGGGTTTGGGCAAAATGTGACCCATCGCCGCTTTCAGTAATTGGCATTTTTTCTCTATAAAAATTCGTAATATCAAACTGCGAATACGTGCAGAGAGCCAGAATTTGGAGCCAAAATATGGCTCAAGCGTCGAATTTGGGATGTTCAGGATATTTTCAAAACTGTATGGTGGGTTTGGGCAAACTGTGACCCATCGCCGCTCTCAGTAATTGGCATATTTTCCGTATAAAATTCGTAATTTCAAACTGCGAATAATGCAAGAGAGCCAGAATTTGGCTCCTTAATATGGCCCAAGCGTCGAATTTGGGATGTTTGGGATATTTTGAAAACTGCAGGGAGGTTTTGGGCAAAATGTGATCCATCGCCGCTTTCAGTAATTGGCATTTTTTCTGTATAAAAAGTCGTAATTTCAAACTGCGAATACGTGCAGAAAGCCAGAATTTGGCTCGAAAATATGGTTCAAGAGTCGAATTTGGGATGTTTGGGATATTTTTAAAACTGCAGGGAGGGTTTGGGCAAAATGTGACCCATCGCTGATCCCAGTAATTGGCAGATAATCGGTATAAAAAGTCGTAATTTCAAACTGAGAATACGTGCAGCGAGCCAGAGTTTGGCTCCAAAATATTGCTCAATAGTCGAATTTGGGATGTTCGGGATATTTTGAAAACTGCAGGGAGGTTTACGCAAAATGTGATCCATCGCCGCTTTCAGTAATTGGCATTTTTTCTGTATAAAATTCGTAATTTCAAACTGCGAATACGTGCAGAGAGCAAGAATTTGGCTCCAAAATATGGTTCAAGAGTCGAATTTGGGATGTTTCTGATATTTTTAAAACTGCAGGGAGAGTTTGGGCAAAATGTGACCCATCGCAGATCCCAGGAATTGGCATATCTTCAGTATAAAAAGTCGTAATTTCAAACTGAGAATACGTGCAGCGAGCCAGAGTTTGGTTCCAAAATATGGCTCAAGAGTCGAATTCGGGATGTTTGAGATATTTTCAAAACTGCAGGGTGAATTTTGGCAAACTGTGACCCTTCGCTGCTCTCAGTAATTGGCATATTTTCGGTATAAAATTCGTAATTTCAAACTGCGAAAACGTGCCGAGAGCCAGAATTTGGCTCCAAAATATGGCTCAAGCGTCGAATTTGGGACGTTTGGGATATTTTGAAAACTGCAGAGAGGGCTCGGGCAAAATGTGATCCATCCCCGCTTACAGTAACTGGCATATTTTCGGTATAAAAATTCGTAATTTCTAACTGCGAATAAGTGTAGATGGCCAGAATTTGGCTCCAAAATATGGTTCAAGGGTCGAATTTGGGATGTTTGGGATATTTTAAAAACTGCAGAGAGGGTTTGGCAAAATGTGATCCATCGCCGCTCTCAGTAATTGGCATTTTTTCTGTATAAAAAGTCGTAATATCAAACTGCGAATACGTGCAGAGAGCCAGAATTTGGCCTCAGAGGCCTCAAGAGAGGGATTCAGAGGCTTAAGAGAGTGATACAGAGGCTGAAGAGAGTAATGCAGAGGCTCAAGAGAGGGATGAAGAGGCTGAAGAGAGTAATGCAGAGGCTCAAGAGAGTGATGCAGAGGCTCAAGAGAGTGTTGCAGAGGCTCAAGAGAGTGATGCAGAGGTTCAAGAAAGTGATGCAGAGGCTCAAGAGAGTGATGCAGAGGCTCAAGAGAGTGCTGCAGACGATCAAGAGAGTGATGCAGAGGCTCAAGAGAGTGATGCAAAGGATCAGAAGAAGGAAGCAGAGGCTTAAGAAAGTGATGCAGAGGCTGAAGAGAGTGATGCAGAGGCTTAAGAAAGGGATGCAGAGGCTCAAGAGAAGGATGCAGATACTCAAGAGAGTGATTCAGAGGCTTACGAGAGTGATCCAGAGGATCAAGAGAGTGATGCAGAGGCTCGAGAGAGTTATGCAAAGGCTTCAAGAGAGTGATTCAGAGGCTTAAGAGAGTGATACAGAGGCTGAAGAGAGTGTTACAGAGGCTCAAGAGATGGTTGAATAGGCTGAAGAGAGTGATGCAGAGACTCAAGAGAGGGATGCAGAGGCTCAAGACAGTGATTCAGAGGTTTACGAGAGTGATGCAGAGGAGTAAGAGAGAGTGATGCAGAGGTTTAAGAGAGGGATACAGAGTCTCAAGAGAGGGATGCAGGGGCTCAACAAGTGAGTGATGCAGAGGCTCCAGAGAGGGATGCAGAGGCTCAAGAGATTGATTCAGAGGCTTACGAGAGTGATGCAGAGGATCAAGAGAGTGATGCAGAGGCTCGAGAGAGTTATGCAGAGGCCTCAAGAGAGGGATTCAGAGGCTTAAGAGAGTGATACAGAGGCTGAAGAGAGTGTTGCAGAGGCTCAAAAGATGGTTGAATAGGCTGAAAAGAGTGATGCTGAGGCTCCAGAGAGGGATGCAGAGGCTCAAGAGAGTGATGCAGAGGCTCCAGAGAGAAAGACAGAGGCTTAAGAGAGTGATGCAGAATCTCAAGAGAGTGATACAGACGCTCAAGAGAGTTATGCAGAGGATCAAGAGAGGGATGCAGAGGTTTAAGAGAGTTATGCAGAGACTCAAGAGAGTGATGCAGAGGCTCAAGAGAGTGATGCAGAGGCTCAAGAGAGTGATGCAGAGGCTCAAGAGAGTGATGCAGACGTCAAGAGAGTGATGCAGAGGCTCGAGAGAGTTATGCAGAGGCCTCAAGAGAGGGATTCAGAGGATTAAGAGAGTAATGCAGAGGCTGAAGAGAGTAATGCAGAGGCTCAAGAGAGGGATGTAGAGGCTGAAGAGTGATGCAGAGGCTCAAGAGAGGGATGCAGAGGCTCAAGAGAGTGATGCAGAGGCTCAAGAGAGTGATGCAGAGGCTCAAGAGAGTGATGCAGAGGCTCAAGAGAGTGCTGCAGACGATCAAGAGAGTGATGCCGAGGCTGAAGAGAGTGATGCAGATGATTAAGAGAGTGATGCAGAGGCTTAAGAAAGGGATGCAGAGGCTCAAGAGAGGGATGCAGAGGCTCAGAAGAGTGATTCAGAGGCTTATGAGAGTGATGCAGAGGATCAAGAGAGTGATGCAGAGGCTCGAGAGAGTTATGCAGAGGCCTCAAGAGAGGGATTCAGAGGCTCAGGAGAGTGATTCAGAGGCTTACGTGAATGATGCAGAGGAGTAAGAGAGTGATTCAGAGGCTTGAGAGAGGGATGCAGAGGCTCAAGAGAGGGATGCAGAGGCTCAAGAGAGGGATGCAGGGGCTCAAGAGAGTGATGCAGAGGCTCAAGAGAGGGATGCAGAGGCTCAAGAGATTGATTCAGAGGCTTACGAGAGTGATGCAGAGGATCAAGAGAGTGATGCAGAAGCTCGAGAGAGTTATGCAGAGGCCTCAAGAGAGGGATTCAGAGGCTTAAGAGAGTGATACAGAGGCTGAAGAGAGTGTTGCAGAGGCTCAAGAAATGGTTGAATAGGCTGAAGAGAGTGATGCAGAGGCTCAAGAGAGTGATGTATAGGATCAAGAGCGTGATGCTGAGGCTCCAGAGAGGGATGCAGAGGCTAAAGAGAGTGATGCAGAGGCTCAAGAGAGAAAGGCAGAGGCCTAAGAGAGTGATGCAGAATCTCAAGAGAGTGATACAGACGCTCAAGAGAGTGATGCAGAGGATCTGAGAGTTATGCAGAGGCTTAAGAGAGTTATGCAGAGGCTCAAGAGAGTGATGCAGAGGCTCAAGAGAGTGATGCAGAGGCTCATGAGAGTGATGCAGAGGGTCAAGAGAGTGATGGAGACGATCAAGAGAGTGATGCAGAGGCCCGAGAGAGTTATGCAGAGGCCTCAAGAGAGGGATTCAGATGCTTAAGAGAGTGATACAGAGGCTGAAGAGAGTAATGCAGAGGCTCAAAAGAGGGATGAAGAGGCTGAAGAGAGTAATGCAGAGGCTCAAGAGAGGGATGCAGAGGCTCAAGAGAGTGATTCAGAGGCTTACGAGAGTGATTCAGAGGAGTAAGAGAGTGATGCAGAGGCTTAAGAGAGGGATGCAGAAACCATTTGTTTCTCGTTAAAATACTGAGTAGGATATTGAAAAGGGGAGAAGTTCGGTTTTTATTGCAAATATCGACGTTTCAGCAGGATTAAAGCGATTTTTCGTGTACATCTTCCATCGGTAATATAAACGGAAAATCAAGAACATTTTAGTTAGTTCTAATGAAAACACATTGCTTTTTATCATTTGTATTGGAAAGAACATTGTCATATGTCTTTTGTTGGATCTAAATAATACGAAACCTCGCGCTATGATTTGAAGTTAAAATTCTCAAATATGGTAAAATAGTGACTTTTTCACGCTAATCATGTAGGTTGATATTACGTAAATATATTCATTTTTACCAATATTTCGATACTATTTCATGTAGTATCACGATATGTGATTTGGCCTTCAGATCTCAGAATTTCGCATAATATTGCATTTAAAGCAAGTTTTCTTGCATTTTGTTTCGTACGAAAAATCATCGAATTTACCAATATTTTGACGTTTATCATCCCCTTTTCCTTTATGTGATTTAAACAAAATATCATCGAATTAGGCAATATTTTGCCGTTTATCCACGTTTTTGTAGAAAAAAATATGGCTCAAGAGTCGAATTTGGGATGTTTGAGATATTTTCAAAACTGCAGGGTGAATTTGGGCATACTGTGACCCTTCGTCGCTCTCAGTAATTGGCATTATTTCGGTATAAAATTCGTAATTTCAAACTGAAAAAACGTGCCGAGAGCCAGAATTTGGCTCCAAAATATGGCTCAAGCGTCGAATTTGGGACGTTTGGGATATTTTGAAAACTGCAGAGAGGGCTCGGGCAAAATGTGATCCATCGCCGCTTTCAGTAACTGGCATATTTTCGGTATAAAAAGTCGTAATTTCATACTGCGAATACGTGCAGAGAGCCAGAAATTGGCTCCAAAATATTCCTCAAGGGTCGTATTTAGGATGTTTGGGATATTTCGAAAACTGCAAAGGGTTTGGGCAAAATGTGAACCATCGCCGCTTTCAGTAATTGGTATATTTTCGGTATAAAAAGTCGTAATTTCAAACTGCGAATAAGTGCAGAGAGCCAGAATTTAGTTCCAAAATATGGTTCAAGGGTCGAATTTGGGATGTTTGGGATATTTTGAAAACTGCAGAGAGGGTTTGGGCAAAATGTGATCCATCGCCGCTTTCAGTAATTGGCATTTTTTCTCTATAAAAATTCGTAATATCAAACTGCGAATACGTGCAGAGAGCCAGAATTTGGAGCCAAAATATGGCTCAAGCGTCGAATTTGGGATGTTCAGGATATTTTCAAAACTGCATGGTTGGTTTGGGCAAACTGTGACCCATCGCCGCTCTCAGTAATTGGCATATTTTCCGTATAAAATTCGTAATTTCAAACTGCGAATAATGCAGAGAGCCAGAATTTGGCTCCTTAATATGGCCCAAGCGTCGAATTTGGCATGTTGGGGATATTTTGAAAACTGCAGGGAGGTTTTGGGCAAAATGTGATCCATCGCCGCTTTCAGTAATTGGCATTTTTTCTGTATAAAAAGTCGTAATTTCAAACTGCGAATACGTGCAGAAAGCCAGAATTTGGCTCGAAAATATGGTTCAAGAGTCGAATTTGGGATGTTTGGGATATTTTTAAAACTGCAGGGAGGGTTTGGGCAAAATGTGACATATCGCTGATCCCAGTAATTGGCATATATTCGGTATAAAAAGTCGTAATTTCAAACTGCGAATACGTGCAGAGAGCGAGAATTTGGCTCCAAAATATTGCTCAAGCGTCAAATTTGGTATGTTTGGGATATTTTGAAAACTGCAGGGAGGGTTTAGGCAAAATGTGACTCATCGGGGTGTTCAGTAATTGGCATATTTTGGTAAAAAAAGTCGTAATTTCAAACTGCGAATACGTGCAAAGAGCCAGAATTTGGCTACAAAATATGGTTCAAGCGTCGAATTTGGGATGTTTGTGATATTTTTAAAACTGCAGGGAGGGTTTGGGCAAAATGTGACCCATCGCTGATCCCAGGAATTGGCATATATTCGGTATAAAAAGTCGTAATTTCAAACTGCGAATACGTGCAGAGAGCCAGAGTTTGGTTCCAAAATATGGCTCAAGAGTCGAATTAGCGATGTTTGAGATATTTTCAAAACTGCAGGGTGAATTTGGGCAAACTGTGACCCATCGCCGCTCTCAGTAATTGGCATATTTTCGGTATAAAATTCGTAATTTCAAACTGCAAAAACGTGCCGAGAGCCAGAATTTGGCTCCAAAATATGGCTCAAGCGTCGAATTTTGGATGTTCTAGATATTTTTAAAACTGCAGGGGGGGTTTGGGCAAAATGTGGCCCATCGCTGCTTTCAGTATTTGGCATATTTTCGGTATAAAAAGTAGTAATTTCAAACTGCGAATCCGTGCAGAGAGCCAGAATTTGGCTACAAAATATGGTTCAAAGGTCGAATTTGGGATGTTTGGGATATTTTTATAACTGCAGGGAGAACTTGGGCAAAATGTGACTCATCTGCGCGTTCAGTAATTGGCATATTTCCGTTATAAAAATTCGTAATTTCAAACTGCGAATACGTGCAGAGAGCCAGAACTTGGCTCCAAAATATGGCTCAAGCGTCGAATTTTGGATGTTTTGGATATTTTCAAAACTGCAGGGTGGGTTTAGACAAACTGTGACCCATCGCCGCTCTCAGTATTTGGCATATTTTCGGTATGAAATTCGTAATTTCAAATTGCGAAAACATGCAGAGAGCCAGAATTTGGCTCCTTAAAATGGCCCAAGCGTCGAATTTGGCATGTTTAGGTTATTTTGAAAACTGCAGGGTGGGTTTAGGCAAAATGTGATCCATCGCTGATCCCAGTATTTGGCATATATTCCGTATAAAAAGTCTTAATTTCAAATTGCGAATACGCGAAGAGAGCCAGAATTTAACTACAAAATATGGTTCAAGAGTCGAATTTGGGATATTTGGGATATTTTCAAAACTGCCGGGCAGGTTTGGGCAAACTGTGACATATCGCTGCTCTCAGTAATTGGCATATTTTCGGTATAAAATTCGTAATTTCAACCAGCGAAAACGTGCCGAGAGCCAGAATTTTGCTCCAAAATATGGCTCAAGCGTCAAATTTGGGATGTTTGGGATATTTTAAAAACTGCAGGGAGGGTTTGGGCAATATGTGACTCATCGGCGCGTTCAGTAATTGGCATATTTTCGGTATAAAAAGTCGTAATTTCATACTGCGAACACGTTCAGAGAGCCAGAAATTGGATCCAAAATATGGTTCAATTGTCGAATTTGTGATGTTTGTGATATTTTCAAAACTGCAGGGTGAATTTGGGCAAACTGTGACTCTTCAGCACGTTCAGTAATTGGCATATTTTCGGTATAAAAATTCGTAATTTCCAACTGCGAATACGTGCAGAGAGCCAGAATTTGGCTCCAAAATATGGCTCAAGAGTCGATTTTCTGATGTTTGAGATATTTTCAAAACTGCAGGGTGAACTTGGGCAAACTGTGACCCATCGCCGCTCTCAGTAATTGGCATATTTTCGGTATAAAATTCGTAATTTCAAACTGCGAAAACGTGCCGAGAGCCTGAATTTGGCTCCAAAATATGGCTCAAGCGTCGAATTTGGGACGTTTGGGATATTTTCAAAACTGCAGGGAGGGCTTGGGCAAAATGTGACCCATCGCCGCTTTCAGTAACTGGCATATTTTCAGTAAAAAAAGTCGTAATCTCATACTGCGAATACGTGCAGAGAGCCAGAAATTGGCTCCAAAATATTCCTCATGGGTCGTATTTGGGATGTTTGGGATATTTTGAAAACTGCAGAGTGTTTTGGGCAAAATGTGACCCATCGCCGCTCTCAGTAATTGGCATATTTTCAGTATAAAAATCGTAATTTCAAACTGGGAATACGTACAGAGAGCCAGAATTTGGCTCCAAAATATGGCTCTAGAGTCAAATTTGGGATGTTTTGGATATTTTTAAAACTGCAGGATGGGTTTGGGCAAACTGTGTCCTATCGCCGCTCTCAGTAATTGGCATATTTTCGGTATAAAATTCGTAATTTCAATCTGCGAAAACGTGCCAAGAGCCAGAATTTGGCTCCAAAATATGGCTCAAGCCTCGAATTTGGGATATTTGGGATATTTTGAAAACTGGAGGGAGGGTTTTGGCAAAATGTGACTCATGGGCGCGTTCAGTAATTGGCATATTTTGGTATAAAAATTCGTAATTTCAAACTACGAATACGTGCAGAGAGCCAGAATTTGGCTTCAGAATATGGTTCAAGTGTCGAATTTGGGATGTTTGAGATATTTTAAAAACTGCAGGGAGTACTTGGGCAAAATGTGACTCATCGGCGCGCTCAGTAATTGGAATATTTTCGGTTTAAAAATTCGTAATTTCAAAAAGCGAATACGTGCAGAGAGCCTGAACTTGGCTCCAAAATATGGCTCTAGAGTCGAATTTGGGATGTTTGGGATATTTTCAAAAGTGCAGGGTGGGTTTGGGCAAACAGTGACCCATCGCTGCTTTCAGTAATTGGCATATTTTCGGTATAAAATTCGTAATTTCAAACTGCGAATACATGCCTGAAGTTTGGGTCACTGTTTGAAAATTTGGGATATAAATATCCCAAACATCCCAAGCGTGAAAATTTTATAATATATTATAAAATGTGCCAAAACATCGGCGCGTTCAGTATTTGACATATTTTGGTATAAAAAGTCGTAATTTCAAACTGCGAATACGTGCAAAGAGCCAGAATTTGGCTACAAAATATGGTTCAAGCGTCCAATTTGGGATGTTTGTGATATTTTTAAAATTTCAGGGAGGGTTTTGGCAAAATGTGACCCATCGCTGATCCCAGTAATTGGCATACATTCAGTATAAAAAGTCGTAATTTCAAACTGCGAATTCATGCAGAGAGCCAGAATTTGGCTCCAAAATATTGCTCAATAGTCGAATTTGGGATGTTTGGGATATTTTGAAAACTGCAGGGAGGGTTTGGGCAAAATGTTACTCATCGGGGCGTTAAGTAATTGGCATATTTTGGTATAAAAAGTCGTAATTTCAAACTGCGAATACGTGCAAAGAGCCAGAATTTGGCTACAAAATATGGTTCAAGCGTCCAATTTGGGATGTTTTTGATATTTTTAAAATTTCAGGGAGGGTTTGGGCAAAATGTGACCCATCGCTGATGCCAGGAATTGGCATTGGGATTTGGGATCCCAATTGGAATTTGGATATTTTGAAAACTGCAGAGAGGGTTTGGGCAAACTGTGATCCATCGCCGCTTTCGGTAATTGGCATTTTTTATGTATAAAAAGTCGTAATATCATACTGCGAATACGTGCAGAGAACCAGAATTTTGCTCTAAAATATGGTTCAAGCGTCGAGTTTGGGACGTTTGGGATATTTTGAAAACTGCAAAGAGGGCTTGGGCAAAATATGATCCATCGCCGCTTTCAGTAACTGGCATATTTTCGGTATAAAAAGTCGTAATTTCATACTGCGAATACGTGCAGAGAGCCAGAAATTGGCTCCAAAATATTCTTCAAGGGTAGTATTTGGGATGTTTTTGATATTTCGAAAACTGCAGATGGGTTTGGGCAAAATGTGACCCATCGCCGCTTTCAGTAATTGGTATATTTTCAATAAAAAAAGGCGTAATTTCAAACTGCGAATACGTGCAGAGAGTCAGAATTTGGCTCTAAAATATGGTTCAAGGGTCGAATTTGGAATGTTTGGGACATTTTGAAAACTGCAGAGAGGGTTTGGGCAAAATGTGATCCATCGCCGTTTTCAGTAATTTGCATTTTTTCTGTATAAAAAGTCGTAATATCAAACTGCGAATACGTGCAGAAAGCCAAAATTTGGCTCCAAAATATGGTTTAAGCGTCGAATTTGGGATATTTGGGATATTTTTAAAACTGCAGGGAGGTTTGGGCAAAATGTGAGTCATCGTCGCGTTCAGTAATTGGCATATTTTGGTATAAAAATTCGTAATTTCAAACTGGGAATACGTGCAGAGAGACAGAATTTTTCTCCAAAATATGGCTCAGGGTCGAATTTGGGATGTTTGGTATATTTTGAAAACTGCAGGGAGGGCTTGGTCAAAATGTGATCCATCGCTGCTTTCAGTAACTTGCTTAATTTCCGTATAAAAAGTCGTAATTTTTGAACTGCGAATGAGGGCAGAAAGCCAGAATTTGGCGCCAAAAAATGACTCAAGCGTCGAATTTGGGATGCTTGGGATAATTTCAAAACTGCAAGGTGGGTTTAGGCAAACTTTGACCCTTCGCCGCTCTCAGTAATTGGCATATTTTCGGTATAAAATTCGTAAATTCAAACTGCAAATACATGCAGAGAGCCAGAATTTGGCTCCTTAATATGGCCCAAGCGTCGAATTTGGGATGTTTGGGATATTTTGAAAACTGCAGGAAGGATTTGGGGAAAATGTGATCCATCGCCGCTTTCAGTAATTGGCATTTTTTCTGTATAAAAAGTCGTAATTTTTAAACGGCGAATGCGGGCAGAAAGCCAGAATTTGGCTCCAAAATATGGTTCAAGAGTCGAATTTGGGATGTTTGTGATATTTTAAAAACTGCAGGGAGGGTTTGGGCAAAATGTGACCCATCGCTGATCCCAGTAATTGGCATATATTCGGTATAAAAAGTCGTAATTTCAAACTGCGAATACGTGCAGAGAGCAAGAATTTGGCTCCAAATTATTGCTCAATAGTCGAATTTGGGATGTTTGGGATATTTTCAAAACTGCAGGGTGGGTTTGGGCAAACTGTGACCCATCGTTGCTTTCAGTAATTGGCATATTTTCGGTATAAAATTCGTAATTTCAAACTGCGAATACATGCAGAGAGCCAGAGTTTGCCTCCTTAATATGGCCCAAGCGTCGAATTTGGGATGTTTGGGATAATTTGAAAACTTCAGGGAGGTTTTGTGCAAAATGTGATCCATCGCCTCTCTCAGTAATTGGCATTTTTTTCTGTATAAAAAGTCGTAATTTCAAACTGCGAATACGTGCAGAGAGCCAGAATTTGGCTCCAAAATATGGTTCAAGAGACGAATTTGGGATGATTCTGATGTTTTCAAAACTGCAGGGAGGGTTTGGGCAAAATGTGACCCATCGCTGATCACAGTAATTGGCATATATTCGGTATAAAAAGTCGTAATTTCAAACTGCGAATACGTGCAGAGAGCGAGAATTTTGCTCCAAAATATTGCTCAAGCGTCAAATTTGGGATGTTTTGGATATTTTGAAAAATGCAGGGAGGGTTTGGGCAAAATGTGACTCATCGGCGCGTTCAGTAATTGGCATATTTTGGTATAAAAATTCGTAATTTCAAACTGCGAATACGTGCAGAGAGACAGAATTTTGCTCCAAAATATGGCTCAAGAGTCGAATTTGGGACGTTTAGGATATTTGGAAAACTGCAGGGAGGGCTTGGGCAAAATGTAATCCATCGCTGTTTTCAGTAACCGGCATATTTTCGGTATAAAAATCGTAATTTCAAACTGCGAATACGTGCAGAGAGCCAGAACTTGGCTCCAGAGTATGGCTCAAGCGTCGAATTTGGGATGTTTTGGATATTTTCAAAACTGCAGGGTGGGTTTGGGCAAAATGTGACTCATCGGAGCGTTCAGTAATTGGCATATTTTCGGTATAAAATTCTTAATTTTAAATTGCGAAAACGTGCCGAGAACCAGAATTTGCGAGAACCAGCCAGAATAATTTCAAAACTGCAAGGTGGGTTTGGGCAAATTGTGACCCATCGCCGCTCTCAGTAATTGGCATATTTTCGGTATAAAATTCGTAATTTCACACTGCGAATACATGCAGAGAGCCAGAATTAGGTTCCTTAATATGACCCAAACGTCGAATTTGGGATGTTTGGGATATTTTAAAAACTGCAGGGAGGGTTTGGGCAAAATGTGATCCATCGCCGCTTTCAGTAATTGGCATTTTTTTGGTATAAAAAGTCGTAATTTCAAACTGCGAATACGTGCAGAGAGCCAGAATTTGGCTCTAAAATATGGTTCAAGAGTCGAATTGGGATGATTATGATATGTATAAAACTGCAGGGAGGGTTTGGGCAAAATGTGACCCATCGCTGATCCCAGGAATTGGCATTGGGATTTGGGATCCCAATTGGAATTGGGATATTTTGAAAACTGCAGAGAGGGTTTTGGCAAACTGTGAATAATCGCCGCTCTCAGTAATTGGCATTTTTCCTGTATAAAAAGTCGTAATTTCAAACTGCGAATACGTGCAAAAACCAGCCAGAATTTGGCTCCAAATTATGGTTCAAGCGACGCTTGAACAATATTTTGTAGCCAAATTCTGGCTCTTTGCACGTATTCGCAGTTTGAAATTATGACTTTTCATGAGTGATGCAGAGGCTTAAGAGAGGGATGCAGAGGCTCAAGTGAGGGATGCAGAGGCACAAGAGAAAGATGCAGAGACACTTGAGAACGATGCAAAGGCTCAAGAGAGGGATGCAGACGCTTAAGAGAGTGATGCAAAGGCTCAAGAGAGGGATGCAGAGGCTCAAGAGAATGATGTACAGGCTCAAGAGAGGGATGCAGAGGCTCAAGAGAATGATGCAGAGGCTCAAGAGAGTGATGCAGAGGATCAAGAGAGTGATGCAGAGGCTGAAGAGAGAGATGAAGAGGCTTAAGAGAGTGATGCAGAGGCTCAAGAGAGTGATGCATGGGCTCAAGAGAATGATGTAGAGGCTTAAGAGAGTGATGTAGAAGCTCAAGAAATAGTCAAGGTACAAATAGTTGATTGAGAATCATGTATTTAAGGGTAATTTGCAATTCATTACGTGTGTTCATCATATTTATCGTAAATTTCATGAATTAATGGCTATAAACCGAAAAGGCTGGAAAACGTGGAAAAACGGCAAAATATTGCATAAATCGTTGATATTTTTTTTAAATCTCATACAGGAAACAAGGATGAAAAACCCCAAAATATTGCTAAATTCGATGATTTTAAGTACAAAGCACAATGCAAGAAAACTTGCTTAAAAACGCCATATTATGTGAAATTCTGAGATTTGTAGGCCAAATCACATATATTTGGACAACATGAAGCAGTATCAAAAAATGAGTAAATTCAAACATTTTAACCAGATATCACTCAACATGAAAAACGTGAAAAAATTCACTATAATACCATATTCGAGGACTTTTACATAGAATCATAGAGCCAGGTTGCGTATTATTTTGATCAATAAAAAGGCATATGAAAACGTTGTTTCCAATTCAAATGATAAAAACCAATGTGTTTTCTATAGAATTACCTAAAGTGTTCCTGAATTTCTGTTTATATCATCGTAAGAAGATGTACTCATAAAACTGCTTTACTCCGGCTGAAACTTCGAAATATGCAATAAAAACAGAAAATCTCCCCTAATCAATATCTTACTCATTATTTTAACGAGATACAAATAGTTGATTTAAAATCAAGTATTTAATTTTAATTTGCAATTAATTACGTGTTTGCATCATATTTATCGTAAATTTATTGAATTAATGGCAATAAACCGAAAAGGCTTGAAAACGCGGAAAAATGGCAAAATATTGCCTAAATCGTTGATATTTGGTTTAAATCTTAAAGAAAACAAGGATGAAAAACCTCAAAATATTGCTAAATTCGATGATATTATGTACAAAGCACAATGCATGAAAACGCAATAAATATTGCTTAAAACGCAATATTATGCGAAATTCTGAGATTTGTAGGCTAAATTACCTTTTGCGAGACAACATGAAGTAGTATCAAAATATTAGTAAAATCGAACATATTTACCTAAAATTACTCTACATGAAAAACGTGAAAAAGTCACTAAAAATACAAAATTTGACGATTTTTACATCAAATCATAGGTTGCGTATTATTTTTCATAAAAAAGGCATATGAAAACGTTGTTTCAAATTCAAATGATAAAAATCAATGTGTTTTCTTTAGAATTAAATTTTGAATTTTTGCCGTTATTTCGATACTATTTCATGTAGTATCACGATATGTGATTTGGCCTTCAAATCTCAGAATTTCGCATAATATTGCATTTTAAGCAAGTTTTCTTGCATTTTGTTTCGTACGAAAAAACATCGAATTTAGCAATATTTTGACGTTTATCATCCCTTTTTCCTTTGTGATTTAAACAAAATATCATCGAATTAGGCAAAATTTTGCCGTTTTTCCACGTTTTTGTGAATTTTCAGTTTATTTGTATTAATTCATTATATATACGATAAAAATGATGCAAACACATAATTGATTAGATAATAACCTTAAATACTTCATTTTCAATCAACTATTTGTTTCTCGTTAAAATACTGAGTAAGATATTGAAAAGGGGAGAAGTTCTATTTTTATTGCATATATCGACGTTTCAGCTGGAATAGAGATGTGTTCGTGTACATCTTCCATCGGTAATACAAACTGAAAATCAGGAACATTTTAGTTAATTCTATTGAAAACACATTGATTTTTAACGTTTGTATTGGAAACAACATTGTCAAATGTCTTTTCTTGGATCTAAATAATACGAAACCTCGCCCTATGATTTGAAGTTAAAATCCTCAAATATGGTAAAATAGTGACTTTTTCACGTTAATCATGTAGTTTGATAATACGTAAATATATTCATTTTTACCAATATTTCGATACTATTTCATGTAGTATCACGATATGTGATTTGGCCTTCAAATCTCAGAATTTCGAATAATATTGCATTTTAAGCAAGTTTTCTTGCATTTTGTTTCGTACGAAAAAACATCGAATTTCGCAATATTTTGACGTTTATCATCTCCTTTTCCTTACGAGAGTGGTGCAGAGGCTCAAGTGAGGGATGTAGAGGCTCAAGAGAGTGATGCGGAAGCTCAAGAAAGTGATACAGAGGCTTAAGAGAGTGATGCAGAGGCTTAAGAGAGGGGATGCAGAGGCTCATGAGAGTGATGCAGAGGCTGAAGAGAGTGATGCAGAGGCTTAAGTGAGGGGATGCAGAGGCTCAAGAGAGTGATGCAGAGGCTGAAGAGAGTGATGCAGAGGCTTAAGTGAGGGATGCAGAGGCTCAAGAGAGTGATGCAGAGGCTCAAGAGAGGGATGCAGGGGCTCAAGAGAGGGATGCAGAGGCTAAAGAGAGGGATGCAGAGGCTCTTGAGAGTGATGCAGAGGCTCAAGAGAGGGATGCAGAGGCTTAAGAGAGTGATGCAAAGGCTCAAGAGAGTGATGCAGAGGCTCAAGAGAGTGAGTGGTGCAGAGGCTTAAGAGAGTGATGCAGAGGATCAAGAGAGTGATGCAGAGGATCAAATGAGTGATGCAGAGGCTCAAGAGAGTGATGCAAAGGATCAAGAGAGGAAGCAGAGGCTTAAGAGAGTGATGCAGAGGCCGAAGAGAGTGATGCAGAGGCTTAAGAGAGTGATGCAGAGGCTGAAGTGAGTGTTGCAGAGGCTCACGAGAAGGAAGCAGAGGCTCAAGAGAGTAATGCAGAGGCTAAAAGGAGTTATGCAGAGGCTCTAGAGAGTGATGCGGAGGCTTACGAGAGTGATGCAGATTATCAAGAGAGGGATGCAGAGGCTTAAAAGAGTGATGCAGAGGCTGAAGAGAGTGTTGCAGAGGCTTTTGAGAGGGATGCAGAGTCTCAGGAGAGTGATGCCGAGGGTCAAGAGAGTGATACAGAGGCTCAAGAGAGTGATGCAAAGGCTCAAGAGAGTGATGCAGAGGGTCAAGAGAGTGATGCAGAGGCTCAAGAGAGTGTTGCAGAGGCTTAAGAGAGGGATGCAGAGTCTCAGGGGAGTGTGGGAACCGACCTGTGAGATTTATATTTATTTAATTTAAATGAATTTATATTTACGTTAATTTATATACTTCGATAGCAATTTGTATAATGATAAGTGGACTGTATTTCTGCAATAATCTCATAATCTCACAAATCGATCCTCTACACATTAGGGGGGGTTTATTAATTGAATATATATGCAGCCAATCAAACTACAGTATTAACTACACATTATTAAACATTGAAGAGGTTCCTTATCTTATAGTACAGCAGGTTAGTCCACCAGGTATAACTAGGGTGTAGACACCAAATTATCCTCTTTGAGGTAGCTTCCATCACCCAGTAACTGGTGCACAAAATCTTCCTCGTCTTGACCTGTCAAAAGTGCGCTAGCTGTGAAGCCAGTTACCTATATATGACAAGTTATATCAGAGAAAACTGTACATGGAACATTGAAGACCTGGCTTAATTACCTTTAGTTTGAGGCCTCCACGTGCTCTAACCGGGTCACCCTATATAATGACATTAATGGCCAAAAATGAAGATACATGGGTTTCGGAAAGAACACTTAACTTGATTTGTAGACAGCGTGTTGATAATGGTACACTTCTAGTTTCCATAACACTACGTCCAAGTAAATTTAACAGGAGCCGAATTTGCTCCCGTGTGAGCCTCTGGTCTTGTATAAACAATGGCTGCGACTAACACTCCATACTATTGACGCCTGGCCGACATTGTCCAGATATGATAGGAGCCGAATTTGCTCCACACGTCTCGGATGTGACACAACAATGGCTCCCTCCTTCCCCACTGACGCCTGGCTTACATTGTCCAGATTTCAGAAAGTGATAGAAGGGTCACATTTACTCTACTTTAATATTGATAATTAAGTTAATTTATATGAGATGTTTTTCTGATGGTAAAGTCCAAAGACTAATGTATTTAAGAATAATTCCCACCATAATAGGTGGTGAATTATAATAGTGTGTGGTGATGATATCCCGTTTTCTATAGACGGTAATTCCACTACAAGTTACGTTTTCTATGGGTAACTTGTTGGTAATACAGCTATTATCTGTATGATTATTAAATGGTGTCGGATTTTCCGACATAATTCCCCAGGGGCTGCTCACGGGTCGAAGTCCTATTTAGAACAGACGAACACCGATACTCCTCCTTCGAATTATTTGATTAATTTGATGTTAGTAGTTAGTAATCACACATTTGTGTGTCTGTTCGTACAGGACGGATGTCCCGTACTAGAGTTGCAGGGGTTAGAAGTCTAATGCGATTTCATTTCCCTGTTAACTCTTGAAAGGCTAATATTCAAGCCTAATTACATATTATTTAACCCAGAAGACTGGATGTGATCAAGTACTACAGTCAAGTATGATTCAGGGACTGCAGTGAGATCAGTGACATTAGATATAACTTGAAGTTTGTTCAGGTAACTGATCACTGATATATAAACACTGAGGCCCATGGAATACATCTTGATTAAATAATAAATGTATCAAATCAGTCATCAGATTTATTGGGGTTTAATTTAGTTAATTGATTCAGAAGATTGAATAACTCATCATTAAAGTAAAGTATAGTTCTGAGACTGCAGTGGGTTCAGTGACATTGGTCGCAGTGACTTGTAGCTGTTTTAGGCTACTGTTCACTGATTTGACACTGAGGCCTCATGAACTCATCTTCAGCTTTAAATGATGATACTAACATCAACCTCTGTTACTATAGTCAGCTGTAATCTCCTTAGTATAATGCTACTGGAGAAATATAATCAGCTGACAAATTTAGATTTCTATTGGTATTGTTTATCTGCAGGCATAGGTCTCCTCAGGCTTGATACTGGGCCTGAGAGTAATTTACCTCCTGCAGAGTTTAACATGGTTATACCCTGATATTTAGTAGGGCTACCGATGAATCGATGACAATAGTCTGTCCCAACAAGGAGACCGAAGTCGGTGAGGTGATCAGACTTAATATTATCTGCCAATTTTATTCCTCTATTTCTCAGGAATTTGGCTGTTGCTCTCAGACCTTGAACTTGTAGGTCTACTGGTATTTTGTCCACCACAATGGCTTGTACTCGACAGACGTACCTGCCTAAGCGTACTGATGGTTGTACCACCTGGTAGACTTGAGGTCCTGCATCTGTTACAAACCCTGAGATGTTGAATGACGTCTGGGCTACAGGCCTTAATTGTAGTTCATCTGCCAACTTTTTAGTGACAAATGTTCTCTGGGATCCTTGGTCAAACAACCCACGGGTATGGACCTTGGCCCTCTTATTCAGGATGGTAATTTGGGCAGTAGGCAAAGTCGTATTACCTTTAGACTTTGCTGATTGGACACTCTTTGTTTGTTGCACCTTGCAGTACTGTACTGAGGTGGGAATGCTATCTTCCACCTTGGGGTTTGGAGACGTTGTTTTGGTGTCTCTGCACAATGCTGCATGGTGCTGACCTTTGTTACACCTATTACAAGTGTGTAATTGGGTCTCACAGTCCTTGATGTTATGTTTCCTGAGGCACCTCGTGCAATGTTGCAAATCTTTGAGTCGCTCAACACGGGCGTCACTATCAGGAAAATTAGGGCAGTGGTACATTGAATGTTTCTCATTGCAGAACAAACATGTTCCATAGCTTCCAGTACCCTTTGGTGTCACGTTCTTGGGTGACACAGTAACTATAGGCTTGGAGGGTCCCACTGCATATACGGCCACACTGCCACTGTTCCACTTTGGTGTTGAATTATATTGTCTAGATTGATTTGGAGTACCTTTGGTACTCTGTGGTTTACTATTATTGGTTTCTGAGGGTTTACTTGGTGGTTTTAATTTGTCATGTGTTCGTAATTGATGAACTACTGACTTTAAACCTTCAGATATTTCATTCATGGATAAGATACTTTTATTGTAATGAGCACTCATTTGTCTCAATATGTCCCTAGGTATTTTCTCCTGGACAATTATTTTCAAGACCCACTCAGCCCCGTTTGTATCTGCTGTCAGGCTGAGGGCATTGATCAATGATTCTACCTCCAGCTTGAAGACTTGGAGTGAATCAGCTGAAGCCTCCGGTGGGGGTAAGTGCAACAGCTCATGAACTAAATGTGATGTTCTTACTTCTGGATCAGCATAATTATCCTTGAGGAGTTGTACTGCCAGATCATAGCCGTCATTAGTTAATCTCAGATGGGATACTACTGTTTTAGCCTCACCTGATAATTGGCCTTGCAAATAAGAGAATTTACTACTCTTTGGTAAAGATTGTTTTGAGTCTATAAGGTCAACGAATTTGTTCCAAAATTCGTCCCAATCTTCCTCATCTTTTCCTGAGAAAGTGGGTAAATTAATTGGAGGGAGTCGAGCTTCTGCTTGACTCGTATTAGATGCAACTGTTGTTGTTGTTGCTGTTGCCTTGTTCTGGGCAATTAATTTGACATAAGGCTGTAATGTGGCCTGAGTCTGATCTTCATAATTCGCTAGATCAACCATAATGTCGTCTATTTCTGTTTCTGATAAATTGGTGTTGGCAAGTTCAGCCACATATGTTGCTATTTGACATTTGATTTGCTCAAATTTACCTGCAGCTGCTTGATAATAGCTTTCCAGGTCAGCATAATCAACTTGAGATTGTTGTGACAAATCTTCACATTTCTTGATCTGTCTTGTTAAGTGGCCTTTAAGACCTGCAAGGGTTCTTTTCATTCTCCCTGCATTATCCATACTGGCTAGTTGGTGAAGCCTTGTGGGACTTGTACTTGGGCTGCTCATAATACTGAACAAACACTAATGGTAGCCTAGGGTAAATTCTGCACTCACTAGGCAATAATCCTACCTCTACTAGAGGTTAGCACTTAAAATTAATACACATTATATATATACAATCATACACACTAATGATTTGAGTGATAAACCAGTGTCACTGGAAGTACCTTTAGGTTAGCTCTTCTATATCACCCTAGGATGGTAGAGACACTAATTAATCACTCAAAGGTGTAATGATCATAAGTAAATTATTATATATACAACTCAATTCGAGTTGATAAAAATTACACCCAAAATAGGGTCTGCACCATTCATTAATGGTGTTAGGTTATTCAATATAGTACAACTGACTATGGTAATAATGGGACTAGGATGAACGATAATAGTTCAACTAGTCAATGTTAATATCCTACCCTGTTGTGGGTTGGCAATTAGTAAATATTATACTGTGATCACTAGTGCAATATATATTAAATAATTCTCTATTTGGAGAAATAATATACACAATTATTGATAATAGCCTCTTAATTAGCCTCTATGAAACTTCTAATATTATCTAGAAGTATTAAATATTATTAGTGACCTCGCGAAATAAACTCCACAAAATTCGTGGATAATCTCTCGCGAAATTTAACACCACAAAATCCGTGAACAATCTTGCGAGGACACAGCCACTAATTTGGCTGGCTTCTATATTAGCGCTGTCATTTCACAGAATAACACTCCACCAAATCTGTGGGTGTACATGAAACCGCTGACGAAGCTGATCTGAACTGAGCGGGGCTCGTGAACTCGCACGAGTCAACGCCGCCGTCATGACTGCTGGCTTTGATTAAATCACTGCACTAGTATATTTAATGAATCCACTGGTTAACTGGTTCATCCGGTACTAAGATGACCAAATGTGGGTTTAATGGACCGAATATTCCGGTTCCGAAGGTCCAAATAATGTGGGAACCGACCTGTGAGATTTATATTTATTTAATTTAAATGAATTTATATTTACGTTAATTTATATACTTCGATAGCAATTTGTATAATGATAAGTGGACTGTATTTCTGCAATAATCTCATAATCTCACAAATCGATCCTCTACACATTAGGGGGGGTTTATTAATTGAATATATATGCAGCCAATCAAACTACAGTATTAACTACACATTATTAAACATTGAAGAGGTTCCTTATCTTATAGTACAGCAGGTTAGTCCACCAGGTATAACTAGGGTGTAGACACCAAATTATCCTCTTTGAGGTAGCTTCCATCACCCAGTAACTGGTGCACAAAATCTTCCTCGTCTTGACCTGTCAAAAGTGCGCTAGCTGTGAAGCCAGATACCTATATATGACAAGCTATATCAGAGAAAACTGTACATGGAACATTGAAGACCTGGCTTAATTACCTTTAGTTTGAGGCCTCCACGTGCTCTAACCGGGTCACCCTATATAATGACATTAATGGCCAAAAATGAAGATACATGGGTTTCGGAAAGAACACTTAACTTGATTTGTAGACAGCGTGTTGATAATGGTACACTTCTAGTTTCCATAACACTACGTCCAAGTAAATTTAACAGGAGCCGAATTTGCTCCCGTGTGAGCCTCTGGTCTTGTATAAACAATGGCTGCGACTAACACTCCATACTATTGACGCCTGGCCGACATTGTCCAGATATGATAGGAGCCGAATTTGCTCCACACGTCTCGGATGTGACACAACAATGGCTCCCTCCTTCCCCACTGACGCCTGGCTTACATTGTCCAGATTTCAGAAAGTGATAGAAGGGTCACATTTACTCTACTTTAATATTGATAATTAAGTTAATTTATATGAGATGTTTTTCTGATGGTAAAGTCCAAAGACTAATGTATTTAAGAATAATTCCCACCATAATAGGTGGTGAATTATAATAGTGTGTGGTGATGATATCCCGTTTTCTATAGACGGTAATTCCACTACAAGTTATGTTTTCTATGGGTAACTTGTTGGTAATACAGCTATTATCTGTATGATTATTAAATGGTGTCGGATTTTCCGACAGGGAGTGATGCAGAGGCTCAAGAGAGTAATGCCGAGGATCAAGAGAGGGAAGCAGAGTCTTAAGAGAGTGATGCAGAGGCTTAGGAGAGTGATGCAGAGGCTGAAGAGAGTGTTGCAGATTCTCAAGAGAGAGATGCAGAGGCTCAAGAGAGTGATGCAGAGGCTAAAAAGATTTATGCAGAGGCTAAAGAGAGTGATGCAGAGGCTTACTAGAGTGATGCAGAGGATCAAGAGAGGGATGCAGAGGCTTAAGTGAGTGATGCAGAGGCTGAAGAGTGTTGCAGAGGCTTAAGAGAGGTATGCAGAGGCTCAAGAGAGTGATACAGAGGCTCAAGGGAGTGATGCAGAGGATTGAGAGAGGGATGCACAGGCTCAAAAGAGTGATGCAGAGGCTCAAGAGAGTGATGCAGAGGCTAAAGAGAGTGATGCAGAGGCTCAAGAGAGTGATGCAGAGGCACAAGAGAGGGATGCAGAGTTTTAAGAGAGTGATGCAGAGGGTCAAGAGAGTGATGCAGAGGCTTAGGAGAGGGATGACGAGGCTCAAAAGAGTGATGAAGAGGCTCAAGAGAAGGATGTAGAGGCTCAAGAGAGTGATGCAAAGGCTCAAGAGAGTGATGCAGAGGCCTAGGAGATTGATGCAGAGGCTCATGAGAGGGATCCAGAGGCTGAAGAGAGTGATGCAGAGGCTTAAGAGAGGGATGCAGGGGCTCATGAGAGGGATGCAGAGGCTTAAGAGGGTGATGCAAAGGCTCAAGAGAGGGATGCAGAGGCTCATGAGAGGGATGCAGGAGTTCAAGAGAGGGATGCAGAGGTTCAAGAGAGGGATGCAGTGGCTCAAGAGAGGGATGCAGAGGCTTAAGAGGGTGATGCAAAGGCTCTAGAGTGGGATGCAGAGGCTCATGAGAGAGATGCAGGAGTCCAAGAGAGTGATGCGGAGGCTCAAGAGAGGGATGCAGAGGCTCAAGAGAGGGATGCAGGGGCTCAAGAGAGGGACGCAGAGGCTCAAGAGAAGGATGCAGAGGCTCAAGCGAGGGATGCAGAGTCACAAGAGAGGGATGCAGAGGCTCTTGAGAGTGATGCCGAGGCTCATGAGAGGGATGCAGAGGCTTAAGAGAGTGATTCAGAGGCTTACGAGAGTGATGCAGAGGCTTAAGAGAGTGATGCAGAGGCTCAAGAGAGGGATGCAGAGGCTCATGAGAGGGACGCAGAGGCTCAAGAAAAGGATGCAGAGGCTCAAGTGAGAGATGCAGAGGCACAAGAGAGGGATGCAGAGGCACAAGAGAGGGATGCAGAGGATCAAGAGAGTGATGCAGAGGCTCAAGAGAGTGATGCAGAGGATCAAGAGAGGGATTCAGAGGCTCAAGAGAGGGATTCAGAGGCTAAGGCGAGTGATGTAGAGGCTGAAGAGGGTGTTGCAGAGGCTCAAGAGAGGGATGCAGAGGCTCAAGAGAGTGATGCAGAGACTTAAGAGAGTTATGCAGAGGCTCAATAGAGGGATGCAGAGGCTTAAGAGAGTGATGCAAAGGCAAAAGAGAGGGATGCAGAGGATCATGAGAGGGATGCAGGATTTCAAGAGAGGGATGCAGAGGCTCAAGAAAGGGATGCAGAGGCTTAAGAAAGTGATGCAGAGGCACAAAATAGGGATGCAGAGGCTTAAGAGAGTGAAGAAGAGGCTCAAGAGAGTGATGCAGAGGCTCAAGAGAGGGATGCAGGGGCCCAAGAGAGTGATGCAGATGCTCAAGAGAGGAATGCAGAGGATGAAGAGAGTGATGCATAGGCTCGAGAGAGTGATGCAGAGGCTCAAGAGATGGATTCAGAGGCTCAAGAGAGGGATTCAGAGGCTTAAGAGAGTGATGCAGAGGCTGAAGAGGATGTTGAAGAGGCTCAAGAGAGGGATGCAGAAGCTCAAGAGAGTGACGCAGAGACTCAAGAGAGTTATGCAGAGGCTCAAGAGAATGATGCATAGGCTTACAAGAGTGGTGCAGAGGCTCAAGTGAGGGATGTAGAGGCTCAAGAGAGTGATGCAGAAGCTCAAGAGAGTGATACAGAGGCTTAAGAGAGTGATGCAGAGGCTTAAGAGAGGGGATGCAGAGGCTCAAGAGAGTGATGCAGAGGCTCAAGAGAGTGATGCAGAGGCTAAAGTGAGGGATGCAGAGGCTCAAGATAGGGATGCAGAGGCTCAAGAGAGGGATGCAGAGGCTCAAGAGAGGGATGCAGAGGCTCAAGAGAGGGATGCAGAGGCTCTTGAGAGTGATGCAGAGGCTCAAGAGAGGAATGCAGAGGCTTAAGAGAGTGATGCAAAGGCAAAGGAGAGGGATGCAGAGGCTCAAGAGAGTGATTCAGAGGCTCAAGAGAGGGATGCAGAGGCTCAAGAGAATGATGCTGAGGCTCAAGAGAGTGCTGCAGAGGCTCAAGAGAGGGATGCTGACGCTCCAGAGAGGGATGCCGAAGCTGAAGAGAGGGATGCAGAGGCTCAAGAGAGTGATGCAGAGACTTAAGAGAGTTATGCAGAGGCTCAAGAGAGGGATGCAGAGGCTTAAGAGAGTGATGCAAAGGCAAAAGAGAGGGATGCAGAGGATCATGAGAGGGATGCAGGAGTTCAAGAGAGGGATGCAGAGGCTCAAGAAAGGGATGCAGAGGCTTAAGAAAGTGATGTAGAGGCTCAAAATAGGGATGCAGAGGCTTAAGAGGGTGAAGAAGAGGCTCAAGAGAGTGATGCAGAGGCTCAAGAGAGGGATGCAGGGGCCCAAGAGAGTGATGCAGATGCTCAAGAGAGGAATGCAGAGGATGAAGAGAGTGATGCATAGGCTCGAGAGAGTGATGCAGAGGCTCAAGAGATGGATTCAGAGGCTCAAGAGAGGGATTCAGAGGCTTAAGAGAGTGATGCAGAGGCTGAAGAGAATGTTGAAGAGGCTCAAGAGAGGGATGCAGAAGCTCAAGAGAGTGACGCAGAGACTCAAGAGAGTTATGCAGAGGCTCAAGAGAATGATGCATAGGCTTACAAGAGTGGTGCAGAGGCTCAAGTGAGGGATGTAAAGGCTCAAGAGAGTGATGCAGAAGCTCAAGAGAGTGATACAGAGGCTTAAGAGAGTGATGCAGAAGCTTAAGAGAGGGGATGCAGAGGCTCAAGATAGGGATGCAGAGGCTCAAGAGAGGGATGCAGAGGCTCAAGAGAGGGATGCAGAGGCTCAAGAGAGGGATGCAGAGGCTCTTGAGAGTGATGCAGAGGCTCAAGAGAGGAATGCAGAGGCTTAAGAGAGTGATGCAAAGGCTAAGGAGAGGGATGCAGAAGCTCAAGAGAGTGATTCAGAGGCTCAAGAGAGGGATGCAGAGGCTCAAGAGAATGATGCTGAGGCTCAAGAGAGTGCTGCAGAGGCTCAAGAGAGGGATGCTGACGCTCCAGAGTGGGATGCCGAAGCTGAAGAGAGAGATGCAGAGGCTTAAAAGAGTGATGCAGAGGCTCAAGAGAGTAATGCAGAGGCTCAAGAGAATGATGGAAGGTTCCTGTTGTCCAACCCTGTCATTTTTCTTGCTGCTGCGAAAGCAGCTTTGTTGTGTTCTTTAAGAGCGGGGTCTTTCAACATGATTGTTTCTAAAACCTTTACATAGTTTTTTCTTTCAATAGTGAGAATGGATTTTTTTATATATGGTTTCTGCTTTGATGTGTTCATTTTTTCTAAATAGTTCAGTAATTGGGACTTATCCTCGTTAAACATCATGTTGTTTTCTGTGGCCCATTGATAGGCATGATTAACTTCAGATTGGACGTTTGCCGTGTCCTTTGTGTTGTCTGCTCTCATGAAGATTGGTGTCATCTGCGGGGGATAGTACAGTGTTGTGGTTTGTGTCCTCGCCTGTGCCCGATATGAGGATGAGGATAGGCTTAAGAGAGGGATGCAGAGGCTCAAGAGAATGATGCAGAGGCTCAAGAGAGTGATGCTCAGGATCAAGAGATGGATACAGAGGCTTAAGAGAGTGGCGCAGAGGCTCAAGAGAGTGATGCAGAGGCTTAAGAGAGTGGCGCAGAGGCTCAAGAGAGTGATGCAGAGGCTTAAGAGAGTGATGCAGAGGCTGAAGAGAATGTTGCAGAGGCTCAAGAGAAGGAAGCAGAGGCTCAAGTGAGTGATGCGGAGGCTTACGAGAGTGATGCAGAGGATCAAGAGAGGGATGCAAAGGCTTAAGAGAGTTATGCAGAGGCTGAAGAGAGTGTTGCAGAGGCCTATGAGAGGGATGCAGAGGCTCAAGAGAGTGATGCCGAGGCTCAAGAGAGTGATGCAGAGGCTCAAGAGAGTGATGCAGAGGGTCAAGAGAGTGATGCAGAGGCTTAAGAGAGTGTTGCAGAGGCTCAGGAGAGGGATGCAGAAGCTCAAGAGAGTGATGCAGAGACTCAAGAGAGTTATGCAAAGGCTCAAGAGAATGATGCATAGGCTTACGAGAGTGGTGCAGAGGCTCAAGTGAGGGATGTAGAGGCTCAAGAGAGTGATGCAGAAGCTCAAGAAAGTGATACAGAGGCTTAAGAGAGTGATGCAGAGGCTTAAGAGATTGGATGCAGAGGCTCATGAGAGTGATGCAGAGGCTGAAGAGAGTGATGCAGAGGCTTAAGTGAGGGGATGCAGAGGCTCAAGAGAGTGATGCAGAGGCTGAAGAGAGTGATGCAGAGGCTTAAAAGAGTGATGCAGAGGCTCAAGAGAGTAATGCAGAGGCTCAAGAGAATGATGGAAGGTTCCTGTTGTCCAACCCTGTCATTTTTCTTGCTGCTGCGAAAGCAGCTTTGTTGTGTTCTTTAAGAGCGGGGTCTTTCAACATGATTGTTTCTAAAACCTTTACATAGTTTTTTCTTTCAATAGTGAGAATGGATTTTTTTATATATGGTTTCTGCTTTGATGTGTTCATTTTTTCTAAATAGTTCAGTAATTGGGACTTATCCTCGTTAAACATCATGTTGTTTTCTGTGGCCCATTGATAGGCATGATTAACTTCAGATTGGACGTTTGCCGTGTCCTTTGTGTTGTCTGCTCTCATGAAGATTGGTGTCATCTGCGGGGGATAGTACAGTGCTGTGGTTTGTGTCCTCGCCTGTGCCCGATATGAGGATGAGGATAGGCTTAAGAGAGGGATGCAGAGGCTCAAGAGAATGATGCAGAGGCTCAAGAGAGTGATGCTCAGGATCAAGAGATGGATACAGAGGCTTAAGAGAGTGGCGCAGAGGCTCAAGAGAGTGATGCAGAGGCTTAAGAGAGTAGCGCAGAGGCTCAAGAGAGTGATGCAGAGGCTTAAGAGAGTGATGCAGAGGCTGAAGAGAATGTTGCAGAGGCTCAAGAGAAGGAAGCAGAGGCTCAAGTGAGTGATGCGGAGGCTTACGAGAGTGATGCAGAGGATCAAGAGAAGGATGTAAAGGCTTAAGAGAGTTATGTAGAGGCTGAAGAGAGTGTTGCAGAGGCCTATGAGAGGGATGCAGAGGCTCAAGAGAGTGATGCCGAGGCTCAAGAGAGTGATGCAGAGGCTCAAGAGAGTGATACAGAGGGTCAAGAGAGTGATGCAGAGGCTTAAGAGAGTGTTGCAGAGGCTCAGGAGAGGGATGCAGAAGCTCAAGAGAGTGATGCAGAGACTCAAGAGAGTTATGCAAAGGCTCAAGAGAATGATGCATAGGCTTACGAGAGTGGTGCAGAGGCTCAAGTGAGGGATGTAGAGGCTCAAGAGAGTGATGCAGAAGCTCAAGAAAGTGATACAGAGGCTTAAGAGAGTGATGCAGAGGCTTAAGAGATTGGATGCAGAGGCTCATGAGAGTGATGCAGAGGCTGAAGAGAATGATGCAGAGGCTTAAGTGAGGGGATGCAGAGGCTCAAGAGAGTGATGCAGAGGCTGAAGAGAGTGATGCAGAGGCTTAAGTGAGGGATGCAGAGGCTCACGAGAGGGAGGACGAGGCTCAAGAGAGGGATGCAGGGGCTCAAGAGAGGGACGCAGAGGCTAAAGAGAGGGATGCAGAGTCTCTTGAGAGTGATGCAGAGGCTCAAGAGAGGGATGCAGAGGCTTAAGAGAGTGATGCAAAGGCTAAGCAGAGGGGATGCAGAGGCTCAAGAGAGTGATGCAGAGGCTCAAGAGAGGGATGCAGAGGCTCAAGAGAATGATGCTGAGGCTCAAGAGAGTGCTGCAGAGGCTCAAGAGAGGGATGCTGACGCTCCAGAGAGGGATGCAGAGGCTAAAGAGAGTGATGCAGAGGTTGAAGAGAGAGATGCAGAGGCTTAAGAGAGTGATGCAGAGGCTCAAAAGAGAAATGCAGAGGCTCAAGAGAATGATGTAGAGGCTTAAGAGAGGGATGCAGAGGCTCAAGAGAATGATGCAGAGGCTCAAGAGAGTGATACACAGGATCAAGAGACGGATGCAGAGGCTTAAGAGAGTGATGCAGAGGCTCAAGAGAGTGATGCAGAGGCTCAAGAGAGTGGTGCAGAGGCTTAAGAGAGTGATGCAGAGGCCGAAGAGAGTGATGCAGAGGCTTAAGAGAGTGATGCAGAGGCTGAAGAGAGTGTTGCAGAGGCTCACGAGAAGGAAGCAGAGGCTCAAGAGAGTAATGCAGAGGCTAAAAAGAGTTATGAAGAGGCTTACGAGAGTGATGCGGAGGCTTACGAGAGTGATGCAGAGGCTAAAGTGAGGGATGCAGAGGCTCAAGATAGGGATGCAGAGGCTCAAGAGAGGGATGCAGAGGCTCAAGAGAGGGATGCAGAGGCTCAAGAGAGGGATGCAGAGGCTCTTGAGAGTGATGCAGAGGCTCAAGAGAGGAATGCAGAGGCTTAAGAGAGTGATGCGAAGGCTAAGGAGAGGGATGCAGAGGCTCAAGAGAGTGATTCAGAGGCTCAAGAGAGGGATGCAGAGGCTCAAGAGAATGATGCTGAGGCTCAAGAGAGTGCTGCAGAGGCTCAAGAGAGGGATGCTGACGCTCCAGAGAGGGATGCCGAAGCTGAAGAGAGGGATGCAGAGGCTCAAGAGAGTGATGCAGAGACTTAAGAGAGTTATGCAGAGGCTCAAGAGAGGGATGCAGAGGCTTAAGAGAGTGATGCAAAGGCAAAAGAGAGGGATGCAGAGGATCATGAGAGGGATGCAGGAGTTCAAGAGAGGGATGCAGAGGCTCAAGAAAGGGATGCAGAGGCTTAAGAAAGTGATGTAGAGGCTCAAAATAGGGATGCAGAGGCTTAAGAGGGTGAAGAAGAGGCTCAAGAGAGTGATGCAGAGGCTCAAGAGAGGGATGCAGGGGCTCAAGAGAGTGATGCAGATGCTCAAGAGAGGAATGCAGAGGATGAAGAGAGTGATGCATAGGCTCGAGAGAGTGATGCAGAGGCTCAAGAGATGGATTCAGAGGCTCAAGAGAGGGATTCAGAGGCTTAAGAGAGTGATGCAGAGGCTGAAGAGAATGTTGAAGAGGCTCAAGAGAGGGATGCAGAAGCTCAAGAGAGTGACGCAGAGGCTCAAGAGAATGATGCATAGGCTTACAAGAGTGGTGCAGAGGCTCAAGTGAGGGATGTAAAGGCTCAAGAGAGTGATGCAGAAGCTCAAGAGAGTGATACAGAGGCTTAAGAGAGTGATGCAGAAGCATAAGAGAGGGGATGCAGAGGCTCAAGAGAGTGATGCAGAGGCTCAAGAGAGTGATGCAGAGGCTAAAGTGAGGGATGCAGAGGCTCAAGATAGGGATGCAGAGGCTCAAGAGAGGGATGCAGAGGCTCAAGAGAGGGATGCAGAGGCTCAAGAGAGGGATGCAGAGGCTCTTGAGAGTGATGCAGAGGCTCAAGAGAGGAATGCAGAGGCTTAAGAGAGTGATGCAAAGGCTAAGGAGAGGGATGCAGAGGCTCAAGAGAGTGATTCAGAGGCTCAAGAGAGGGATGCAGAGGCTCAAGAGAATGATGCTGAGGCTCAAGAGAGTGCTGCAGAGGCTCAAGAGAGGGATGCTGACGCTCCAGAGTGGGATGCCGAAGCTGAAGAGAGAGATGCAGAGGCTTAAAAGAGTGATGCAGAGGCTCAAGAGAGTAATGCAGAGGCTCAAGAGAATGATGGAAGGTTCCTGTTGTCCAACCCTGTCATTTTTCTTGCTGCTGCGAAAGCAGCTTTGTTGTGTTCTTTAAGAGCGGGGTCTTTCAACATGATTGTTCCTAAAACCTTTACATAGTTTTTTCTTTCAATAGTGAGAATGGATTTTTTTATATATGGTTTCTGCTTTGATGTGTTCATTTTTTCTAAATAGTTCAGTAATTGGGACTTATCCTCGTTAAACATCATGTTGTTTTCTGTGGCCCATTGATAGGCATGATTAACTTCAGATTGGACGTTTGCCGTGTCCTTTGTGTTGTCTGCTCTCATGAAGATTGGTGTCATCTGCGGGGGATAGTACAGTGTTGTGGTTTGTGTCCTCGCCTGTGCCCGATATGAGGATGAGGATAGGCTTAAGAGAGGGATGCAGAGGCTCAAGAGAATGATGCAGAGGCTCAAGAGAGTGATGCTCAGGATCAAGAGATGGATACAGAGGCTTAAGAGAGTGGCGCAGAGGCTCAAGAGAGTGATGCAGAGGCTTAAGAGAGTGGCGCAGAGGCTCAAGAGAGTGATGCAGAGGCTTAAGAGAGTGATGCAGAGGCTGAAGAGAATGTTGCAGAGGCTCAAGAGAAGGAAGCAGAGGCTCAAGTGAGTGATGCGGAGGCTTACGAGAGTGATGCAGAGGATCAAGAGAAGGATGCAAAGGCTTAAGAGAGTTGTGCAGAGGCTGAAGAGAGTGTTGCAGAGGCCTATGAGAGGGATGCAGAGGCTCAAGAGAGTGATGCCGAGGCTCAAGAGAGAGATGCAGAGGCTCAAGAGAGTGATACAGAGGGTCAAGAGAGTGATGCAGAGGCTTAAGAGAGTGTTGCAGAGGCTCAGGAGAGGGATGCAGAAGCTCAAGAGAGTGATGCAGAGACTCAAGAGAGTTATGCAAAGGCTCAAGAGAATGATGCATAGGCTTACGAGAGTGGTGCAGAGGCTCAAGTGAGGGATGTAGAGGCTCAAGAGAGTGATGCAGAAGCTCAAGAAAGTGATACAGTGGCTTAGGAGAGTGATGCAGAGGCTTAAGAGATTGGATGCAGAGGCTCATGAGAGTGATGCAGAGGCTGAAGAGAATGATGCAGAGGCTTAAGTGAGGGGATGCAGAGGCTCAAGAGAGTGATGCAGAGGCTGAAGAGAGTGATGCAGAGGCTTAAGTGAGGGATGCAGAGGCTCAAGAGAGGGAGGACGAGGCTCAAGAGAGGGATGCAGGGGCTCAAGAGAGGGACGCAGAGGCTAAAGAGAGGGATGCAGAGTCTCTTGAGAGTGATGCAGAGGCTCAAGAGAGGGATGCAGAGGCTTAAGAGAGTGATGCAAAGGCTAAGCAGAGGGGATGCAGAGGCTCAAGAGAGTGATGCAGAGGCTCAAGAGAGGGATGCAGAGGCTCAAGAGAATGATGCTGAGGCTCAAGAGAGTGCTGCAGAGGCTCAAGAGAGGGATGCTGACGCTCCAGAGAGGGATGCAGAGGCTAAAGAGAGTGATGCAGAGGTTGAAGAGAGAGATGCAGAGGCTTAAGAGAGTGATGCAGAGGCTCAAAAGAGAAATGCAGAGGCTCAAGAGAATGATGTAGAGGCTTAAGAGAGGGATGCAGAGGCTCAAGAGAATGATGCAGAGGCTCAAGAGAGTGATACACAGGATCAAGAGACGGATGCAGAGGCTTAAGAGAGTGATGCAGAGGCTCAAGAGAGTGATGCAGAGGCTCAAGAGAGTGGTGCAGAGGCTTAAGAGAGTGATGCAGAGGCCGAAGAGAGTGATGCAGAGGCTTAAGAGAGTGATGCAGAGGCTGAAGAGAGTGTTGCAGAGGCTCACGAGAAGGAAGCAGAGGCTCAAGAGAGTAATGCAGAGGCTAAAAAGAGTTATGAAGAGGCTTACGAGAGTGATGCGGAGGCTTACGAGAGTGATGCAGATTATCAAGAGAGGGATGCAGAGGCTTAAAAGAGTGATGCAGAGGCTGAAGAGAGTGTTGCAGAGGCTTATGAGAGGGATGCAGAGTCTCAAGAGAGTGATGCAGAGGGTCAAGAGAGTGATGCAGAGGCTCAAGAGAGTGTTGCAGAGGCTTAAGAGAGGGATGCAGAGGCTGAAGGGAGTGATGCAGAGGCTCAAGAGAGTGATGCAGAGGCTAAAGAGAGTGATGCAGAGGCTCAAGAGAGTGATGCAGAGGCTCAAGAGATGGATGCAGAGGCTTATGAGAGGGATGTTGAGGCTCAAGAGAGTGATGCAGAGGCTCAAGAGAGGGATGTAGAGGTTCAGGAGAGTGATGCAGACGTTCAAGTGAGTGATGCAGAGTCCTAAGAGAATGATGCAGAGGCTCAAGAGAGGGATGCAGAGGCTCAAGAGAGTGATGCAGAGGCTCAAGAGAGGGATGTAGATGTTCAGGAGAGTGATGCAGACGTTCAAGTGAGTGATGCAGAGTCCTAAGAGAATGATGCAGAGGCTCAAGAGAGGGATGCAGAGGCTCAAGAGAGGGATGCAGAGGCCGAAGAGAGGGATGCAGAGGCCGAAGAGAGTGAGGCAGAGTCTCAAGAAAGGGATGCAGAGGCTCAAGAGAATGATGCAGAGGTTTACGAGAGTGATGCAGAGGCTTAAGAGAGGGATGCAGAGGCTTAAGAGAGGGATGCAGAGGTTCAGGAGAGCGATGCAGAGGCTCAATAGAGGGATGCAGGGGCTCAAGAGAGGGATGCAGAGGCTTAAGAGAGTGATGCAAAGGCTCAGGAGAGGGATGCAGAGGCTCATGAGAGGGATGCAGGATCTCAAGAGAGGGATGCAGAGGCTCAAGAGATTGATGCAGAGGCCCAAAGAGTGATGCAGAGGCTCAAGAGAGGGATGCAGGGGCTCAAGAGAGTGATGCATCTCAAGGGAAATATTCAGAGGCTTACGAGAGTGATGTAGCGGCTTAAGAGAGTGATGCAGAGGCTTAAGAGAGGGATGCAGAGGCCCAAGAGAGGGATGCAGAGGCTCAAGAGAAGGATGCAGAGGCTCAAGAGAGGGATGCAGAGGCTCAAGTGAGGGATGCAGAGGCACAAGTGAGGGATGCAGATACTCTTGAGAGTGGTGCAGAGGCTCAAGAGAAGGATGCAGAGGCTTAAAAGAGTGGTGCAAAGGCTCAAGAGAGGGAAGCAGAGGCTCATGAGAGGGATGCAGGAGTTCAAGAGATTGATGCAGAGGCTCAAAAGAGTGATGCAGAGGCTTAAGAGATGGATGCAGAGGATCAGGAGAATGATGAATTGGCTCAAGAGAGTGCTGCAGAGGCTCAAGAGAGGGATGCTGAGGCTCCAGAGAGAGATGCAGAGGCTCCAGAGAGTGATATAGAGGCTTGAGAGAGGGATGCAGAGGCTCAAGCGAGTGATGTAGAGGCTTAAGAGAGGGATGCAGAGACTCAATAGAATGATGCAGAGGCTCAAGAGAGTGATGCAGAGGATCAAAAGAGGGATGCAGAGGCTTAAGAGAGTGATGCAGAGGCTCAAGAGAGTGATGCAGAGACTAAAGAGAGTGATGCAGAGGCTGAAGAGAGTGATGCAGAGGCTCAAGAGAGTGATGCAGAGGATCAAGAGAGTGATACAGAGGCTCAACAGAGTGATGCAGAGGATCAAGAGATGGAAGCAGAGGCTTATGAGAGTGATGCAGAGGCTCTAGAGAGTGATTCAGAGTCTCAAGAGAGTTATGCAGAGGCTCAAGAGAGGGATGCTGAGGCTCCAGAGAGGGATGCAGAGGCTCAAGAGAGTAATGCAGAGGCTCAAGAGAGGGATGCTGAGGCTCCAGAGAGGGATGCAGAGGCTCAAGAGAGTAATGCAGAGGCTCAAGAGAGTGATGCAGAGGCTCAACGGACTAAAGGACTAGAAACGCGAGGGAGGAAAAACAGAGGGAAGGGCGAGAGTGAGAAGCGGCAGAAGGAATGAGAACGAAGGGATGGATCTGCGGCGAGAGGGAAGACGATGGGAAGGGCGGGATGGGATAGGGGCGGGAGTGGGAAGGGCAGAAG
Source organism: Procambarus clarkii (assembly GCF_040958095.1). Lineage (NCBI taxonomy): Eukaryota > Metazoa > Arthropoda > Malacostraca > Decapoda > Cambaridae > Procambarus > Procambarus clarkii. Next base: position 26,159,453 of record NC_091226.1, on the reverse strand, counting down.
GATGGAGGATGAGCAGGTTTATGAGAGGGAGGAAAACGGAAGGAGAAGGTGCCAGAACGAGAGGAGGGAGTTTGGTAGTAAAATAGGAGAGGGAGTGGGGAGGGTGTTGATAGATGGTTATGATAAATGAATAGATTAATGGACAATTTATATTGGTAGATAGATGGATGGATACATTGATCGCTTAATATATATATTGACGGATAGACGGATGCATAGATGAGTTGATGGACGGAAAGACAGATGACTATATGGATGGATAGAAAGATGAGTTGATGGACGGATACATGGATAGATAGATGTATATAATGATAAATGGTTGGTTTAATGGGAAGATAGATTGATGGATTGACAGATATAAGTAGATAGATAGATGGATACATTGATGAATACATTTGTTCTAGGTTAACAGTCGAATCAGGTTAAAGAATATCTTTCGATTTGCTATTGCATCAACCGGGATTCGATCGGGGACCATTAGGATTATAACCATCGAACTCTCTCCATTTAGACGCTATGCCTCCAGTTTGTGTGTGTGTGTGTGTGTGTGTGTGTGTGTGTGTGTGTGTGTGTGTGTGTGTGTGTGTGTGTGTGTGTGTGTGTGTGTGTGTGTGTGTGTGTGTGTGTGTGTGTGTGTGTGTACTCACCTATATGTACTCACCTATATGTGCTTGCAGGATCGAGCATTGACTCTTGGATCCCGCCTTTCGAGCATCGGTTGTTTACAGCAATGACTCCTGTCCCATTTCCCTATCATACCTGGTTTTAAAATTATGAATAGTATTTGCTTCCACAACCTGTTCCTGAAGTGTGTGTGTGTGTGTGTGTGTGTGTGTGTGTGTGTGTGTGTGTGTGTGTGTGTGTGTGTGTGTGTGTGTGTGTGTGTGTGTGTGTGTGTGTGTGTGTGTGTGTGTGTTTACTAGTTGTGTTTACTAGTTGTGTTTTTGCGGGGGTTGAGCTTTGCTCTTTCTGCCCGCCTCTCAACTGTCAATCAACTGTTTACTAACTACTTTTTTTTTTTTTTTTTTTTTTTTTTTCCCCACACCACACACACACACACCCCAGGAAGCAGCCCGTTACAGCTGACTAACTCCCAGGTACCTATTTACTGCTAGGTAACAGGGGCACTTTGGGTGAAAGAAACTTTGCCCAGTTGTTTCTGCCTCGTGCGGGAATCGAACCCGCGTCACAGAATTACGAGTCCTGCGCGCTATCCACCAGGCTACGAGGCCCCTGTGTGTGTGTGTGTGTGTGTGTGTGTGTGTGTGTGTGTGTGTGTGTGTGTGTGTGTGTGTGTGTGTGTGTGTGTGTGTGTGTGTGTGTGTGTGTGTGTGTGTGTGTGTGTGTGTGTGTGTGTGTGTGTGTGTGTGTTAGTTAGAGAGAAATAGATGTAGTAGATATAAAAGAGGATAAATACATTTATTTGATAGGCGGAGTCCAAGAGCTAATAACTCGATTCTGCAGATACA
>NC_091226.1:26100484-26152984 GCF_040958095.1 Procambarus clarkii | reverse complement strand
CCCACGGTGGGAATAAGGGAGGAGATTTGGGGGAGGAGGGACACAAATGGTTCCTGGAACCAAACCTCACATAAATCCGGACACTCACACACACACACACACACCCTTATCCGAACATTCACAGGGACACTCACACCATAGACTGTGATAAGGGAGACCATCTGAGGGGACACAGATGGCCTCCTGAAACCACAGATGTAACCGGACACATAATCATCCGGACACTCACAGGGACACTCACACTCACACACTGACACACACCCATAGACACAAACTGTGATAAGGGAGACCATCTGAGGGGACACAGATGGCCTCCTGGACCCACAGGGTCCATATCCATACAGATCAATATTTAAATATACATATATATCTTTATATATATATAATTTTTATATATTTTATTTATTTATTTAAATAATTTAAATATTTTAAATAAATAAATTTTAAATATTTATTTACTTAAAAATAATAAATTTTATTTATTTAAATATATCATTTTTATCGTATCGTATTTTATTAATTTATAAATTAATAACAATAAACTGAAAATTCACAAAAACGTGGAAAAACGGCAAAATATTGCCTAATTCGATGATATTTTGTTTAAATAAATAAAGAAAAGGGGGGATGATAAACGTCAAAATATTGCTAAATTCGATGATTTTTAGTACAATATGCAAGAAAACTTGCTAAAAAAGGCAATATTATGCGAAATTCTGAGATTTGAAGGCCAAATCACATATCGTGAGAAAACATGAAGTAGTATCTAAATATTGGTAAAACGAATATATTCACGTAAAATCACACTACATGAAAAACGTGAAAAAAGTCACTATATTACCAAATTTGAGGATTTTAACTTCAGATTATAAGTCGAGGTTTCGTATTACTTAGATCCTAGAAATGACATATTGAAATGTTGTTTTCAATACAAATGATAAAAATTAATGTGTTTTCATTAGAATTTACTAAAATGTTCCAAATTTTATGTTTATATTACTAATGAAGATGTACACGTAAAACCGCTCTAATCCGGCTGAAACGTCGATATATGCAATAAAAACAGAACTTCTCCCCTTTTAAATATCTTACTCAGTATCTTAACGGGAAACAAATAGTTGATTGAAAATGAAGTATTTATGGTTAATTTCTAACCAATTATATGTTTGCATCATTTTTATCGTATATATAATGAATTAATACCAATAAACAGATAATTCACAAAAACGAGGAAAACGGCAAAATATGGCCTAATTTGATGATAATGGCCTAATTCGGTGATGCAGAGGCTCAAGAGAGTGATGCAGAGGCTCAGGAGAGGGATGCAGGGGCTCAAGAGAGTGATGGAGAGGCTCAAGAGAGTGATTCAGAGGTATACGAGAGTGATGCAGAGGCTTAAGAGAGTGATGCAGAGGCTTAAGAGAGGGATGCAGAGGCTCAAGAGAGGGATGCAGAGGCTCAAGAGAGGGATGAATAGACTCAAGAGAGGGATGCAGAGGCTCAGGAAAGGGATGCAGAGGCTAAAGTGAGGGATGCAGAGGCACAAGAGAAAGATGCAGAGGCACTTGAGAGTGATGCAGAGGCTCAAGAGATGGATGCAAAGGCTCAAGAGAGGGATGCAGAGGCTTAAAAGAGTAATGCAAAGGCTCAAGAGAGGGATGCAGAGGCTCAAGAGAATGATGTTGAGGCTCAAGAGAGGGATGTAGAGGCTCAATAGAATGATGTAGAGGCTCAAGAGAGTGATGCAGAGGATGAAGAGAGTGATGCAGAGGCTCAAGAGAGAGATGCAGAGGTTTAACAGAGTGATGCAGAGGCTCAAGAGAGTGATGCATGGGCTCTAGAGAATGATGTAGAGGCTTAAGAGAGGGATGTAGAGGCTCAAGAGAATGATGCAGAGGCTCAAGAGAGTGATGCAGAGGATCAAGAGAGGGATGCAGAGGTTTAAGAGAGTGATGCAGAGGCTCAAGAGAGTGATGCAGAGGCTCAAGAGAGTGGTGCAGAGGCTCGAGAGAGTGCTGCAAAAGGCTCAAGAGAGTGATGCAGAGGATCAAGAGAGTGATGCTGAGGCTCCAGAGAGGGATGCAGAGGCTCAAGAGAGTGATGCAGAGGCACCTAGTTGTGCTTGCGGGGGTTGAGCTCTGGCTCTTTGGTCCCGCCTCTCAACCGTCAATCAACAGGTGTACAGATTCCTGAGCCTATTGGGCTCTATCATATCTACACTTGAAACTGTGCATGGAGTCAGCCTCCACCACATCACTTCCTAATGCATTCCATTTGTCAACCACTCTGACACTAAAAAAGTTCTTTCTAATATATCTGTGGCTCATTTGGGCGCTCAGTTTCCACCTGTGTCCCCTTGTGCGTGTGCCCCTTGTGTTAAATAGCCTGTCTTTATCTACCCTATCAATTCCCTTGAGAATCTTGAATGTGGTGATCATGTCCCCCCTAACTCTTCTGTCTTCCAGCGAAGTGAGGTTTAATTCCCGTAGTCTCTCCTCGTAGCTCATACCTCTCAGCTCGGGTACTAATCTGGTGGCAAATCTTTGAACCTTTTCCAGTTTAGTCTTATCCTTGACTAGATACGGACTTCATGCTGGGGCTGCATACTCCAGGATTGGCTTGACATATGTGGTATACAAAGTTCTGAATGATTCTTTACACAAATTTCTGAATGCCGTTCGTATGTTGGTAAGCCTGGCATATGCCGCTGATGTTATCCTCTTGATATGCGCTGCAGGAGACAGGTCTGGCGTGATATCAACTCCCAAGTCTTTTTCTTTCTCTGACTCCTGAAGAATTTCCTCTCCCAGATAATACCTTGTATTTGGCCTCCGGCTCCCTGTACCTATCTTCATTATATTACATTTGGTTGGGTTAAACTCTAACAACCACTTGTTCAACCATTCTTGCAGTTTGTCTAGGTCTTCTTGAAGCCTCAAACAGTCCTCTTCTGTCTTAATCCTTCTCATAATTTTGGCATCGTCCGCAAACATTGAGAGAAATGAATCTATACCCTCCGGGAGATCATTTACATATATCAGAAACAAGATAGGACCGAGTACAGAGCCCTGTGGGACTCCACTGGTGACTTCACGCCAATCGGAGGTCTCACCCCTCACCGTAACTCTATGCTTCCTATTGCTTAGGTACTCCCTTATCCACTGGAGCACCTTACCAGCTACACCTGCCTGTCTCTCCAGCTTATGTACCAGCCTCTTATGCTGTACTGTGTCAAAGGTTTTCCGACAATGCAAGAAAATGCAGTCCGCCCAGCCCTCTCTTTCTTGCTTAATCTGTGTTACCTGGTCATAGAATTCTATTAAGCCAGTCAGGGCAAGATTTACCCTCCCTGAACCCATGTTGTCGATTTGTCACGAAGTCCCTTCTCTCCAGATGTGCTACCAGGTTTTTTCTCACGATCTTCTCCATCACCTTGCATGGTATACAAGTTAAGGACACTGGCCTGTAGTTCAGTGCCTCTTGCCTGTCGCCCTTTTTGTATATTGGGACCACATTCGCCGTCTTCCATATTTCTGGTAGGTCTCCCGTCTCCAGTGACCTACTATACACTATGGAGAGTGGCAAGCAAAGTGCCTCTGCACACTCTTTCAGTACCCATGGCGAGATCCCGTCTGGACCAACAGCCTTTCTAACTTCCAGGTCCAGCAGGTGTCACTTGACCTCCTCTCTCGTAATTTCAAACTCTTCCAAGGCCGCCTTGTTTACTTCCCTTTCTCCTAGCACAGTGACCTCACCTTGTTCTGTTGTGAAGACCTCTTGGAACCTCTTGTTGAGTTCATCACACACCTCTTTGTCATTCTCTGTATACCTGTCCTCGCCTGTTCTAAGTTTCACTACCTGTTCTTTCACTGTTGTTTTCCTTCTGATATGACTGTGGAGTAGCTTTGGTTCGGTCTTGGCTTTGTTTGCTATATCATTTTCATAACTTTTCTCTGCTTCTCTTCTCACCCTGACATACTCATTCCTGGTTCTCTGGTATCTCTCTCTGCTTTCTGGTGTTCTGTTATTACGGAAGTTCCTCCACGCCATTTTGTTCAGTACCTTTGCTTCCATACATGCCCTATTATACCATGGATTCTTCTTTTGCTTCTCGGATTTTTCCTTTTGGGCCGGGATGTATCTGCTTACTACCTCCTGACACTTTTGGGTGACATAGTCCATCATATCTTGTACAGACTTAGCTCTGAGGTCTGTGTCCCAAGGTAGTTCCCTTAGGAAGCTTCTCATCTCCTCATAATTTCCCTTTCGGTATGCCAGCCTTTTGTTTCCTAGTTTTTTTTTTTGGGGGGGGGGGATAATTCCTAGCTCTACCAGGTACTCAAAGTTCAAAACACTGTGATCACTCATTCCCAAGGGCGCTTCCATCTTGACTTCCCTTATATCCCACTCATTTAGGGTAAATATCAGATTGCTGGTTCATCCTCTCCTCTCATTCTTGTTGGATCCTTGACGTGCTGGCTTAGAAAGTTTCTTGTTGCCACGTCCAGCAGCTTAGCTCTCCATGTTTCTGGTCCTCCATGCGGGTCTCTGTTCTCCCAATCTATCTTCCCTTGGTTGAAGTCTCCCATGATTAGTAGTCCAGATCCATTCCTGCTCGCAACAGAAGCTGCTCTCTCCATTATGTTAATGGTGGCCATATTGTTTCTATCATATTCCTGTCTGGGTCTTTTGTCATTTGGTGGTGGATTATATATGACTACGACTATAATTTTTTGCCCTCCAGTTGTTATTGTTCCTATTATGTAGTCACTGAAACCTTCACATCCCTGAACAACCAACTCCTCGAAATCCTAGACTTTTCTTACCAGCAGAGCTACACCACCCCCACCTCTTCCTTCTCTCTCTTTCCTCATAACATAAAAGTCCTGTGGGAACACTGCATTTGTTATTGGTCTCTTCAGCTTTGTTTCTGTGAGAGCTATTATGTCTGGGTTTTCCTCTAGTACCCATACTCCAAATTCATTTGCTTTATTTGTAATACTGTCTATGTTATTGTACATTGCCTTGAGGCTCACTTTCCTCTGTCCCTTCTCAAATCTCCTCCTTGGTGAATGTTCTGCTGGTGGAGGAGGAACAAATAGATGATTGAAAATGAAGTATTTAAGGTTATTATCTAATCAATTATGTGTTTGCATCATTTTTATCGTATATATAATGAATTAATACCCATAGACTGAAAATTCACAAAAACGTGGAAAAACGGCAAAATATTGCCTAATTCGATGATATTTTGTTTAAATCACATAAAGGAAAAAGAGATGATAAACGTCAAAATATTGCTAAATTCGATGATTTTTCGTACTAAACAAAATACAAGAAAACTTGCTTAAAATGCAATATTATGCGAAATTCTGAAATTTGAAGGCCAAATCACATATCGTGATACTACATGAAATAGTATCGAAATATTGGTAAAAATGAATATATTTACGTAATATCAACCTACATGATTAACGTGAAAAAGTCATTATTTTACCATATTTGAGGATTTAAACTTCAAATCATAGAGCGAGGTTTCGTATTATTAAGATCAAAGAAAAGACATATGACAATGTTGTTTCCAATACAAATGATAAAAAACAATGTGTTTTCATTAGAATTAACTAAAATGATTTTGATTTTCCGTTTATATTACTGATGGAAGATGTACACGTAAAACCGCTCTAATCCAGCTGAAACGTCGATATATGCAATAAAAACCGAACTTCTCCCCTTTTCAATATCTTACTCAGTATTTTAACGAGAAACAAATGGTTGAATGAAAATGAAGTATTTAAGGTTAATTTCTAATCAATTATGTGTTTGCATCATTTTTATCGTATATTTATATTCGCAGTTTGAAATTACGAATTTTATACCGAAAATAAGCCAATTACTGAGAGCGGCGATGGGTCACAAATTGCCTAAACCCACCCTGCAGTTTTGAAAATATCCCAAACATCCCAAATTCGACTCTTGAACCATATTTTGGAGCTAAATTCTGGCTCCCTGCACGTATTCGCATTTTGAAATTACAACTTTTAATACCGAAAATATGCCAATTACTGAACGCGCTGATGAGTCACATTTTGCCCAAACCCTCCCTGCAGTTTTCATAATATCCCAAACATCCCAAATTTGACGCTTGAGCAATATTTTGGAGCAAAGTTCTCGCTCTCTGCACGTATTCGCAGTTTGAAATTACGACTTTTTATACCGAATATATGCCAATTACTGGGATCAGCGATGGGTTTCCTTTTTCCCAAACCCTCCCTACAATTTTAAAAATATCACAAACATCCCAAATTCGACGCTTGAACCATAATTTGGAGCCAAATTCTGGCTCTCTGCACGTATTCGCAGTTTGAAATTACGACTTTTTATACAGAAAAAATGCCAATTACTGAAAGCGGCGATGGATCACGTTTTGCCCAAAACCTCCCTGAAGTTTTCAAAATATCCCAAACATCCCAAATTCGACGCTTGGGCCATATTAAGGATCCAAATTCTGGCTCTCTGCATTACTCGCAGTTTGAAATTACTAATTTTATACCGAAAATATGCCAATTACTGAGAGCGGCGATGGGTCACATTTTGCCCAAACCCACCATGCAGTTTTGAAAATATCCTGAACATCCCAAATTCGACGCTTGAGCCATATTATGGCGCCAAATTCTGGCTCTCTGCACGTATTCGCAGTTTGAAATTAAGACTTTTTATACCGAATATATGCCAATTACTGGGATCAACGATGGATCACATTTTGCCCAAACCCTCCCTGCAGTTTTAAAAATATCACAAACATCCCAAATTCGACGCTTGAACCATATTTTGGAGCCAAATTCTGGTTCTCTGCACGTATTCGCAGTTTGATATTACGAATTTTTATACAGAAAAAATGAAAATTACTGAAAGCAGCGATGGATCACATTTTGCCCAAACCCTCCCTGCAGTTTCAAAATATCACAAACATCCCAAATTCGACGATTGAACCATATTTTGGAGCCAAATTCTGGCTTTCTGCACGTATTCGCAGTTTGATATTACTACTTTTTATACCGAAAATATGCCAATTACTGAACGCGCCGATGTGTCACATTTTGCCCAAGTCCTCCCTGCAGTTTTAAAAATATCACAAACATCCCAAATTCGACCCTTGAACCATATTTTGGAGCCAAATTCTGGCTCTCTGCACGTATTCGCAGTTTGAAATTACGAATTTTTATACCGAAAATATACCAATTACTGAAAGCGTCGATGGGTCACATTTTGCCCAAACCCCTCTGCAGTTTTCGAAATATCCCAAACATCCCAAATTCGAGGCTTGAACCATATTTTGGAGCCAAATTTTGGATCTCTGCACGTATTCGCAGTATGAAATTACGACTTTTTATACCGAAAATATGCAAGTTACTGAAAGCGGCGATGGATGACATTTTGCCCAAGCCCTCTCTGCAGTTATCAAAATATCCCAAACGTCCCAAATTCGACGCTTGAGCCATATTTTGGAGCCAGATTCTGGCTCTCGGCACGTTTTTGCAGTTTGAAATTTCGAATTTTATACCGAAAATATGCCAATTACTGAGAGCGGCGATGGGTCACAGTTTGCCCAAATTCACCCTGCAGTTTTGAAAATATCTCAAACATCCCAAATTCGACTCTTGAGCCATATATTGGAATCAAACTCTGTCTCTCTGCACGTATTCGCAGTTTGAAATTACGAATTTTTATACCGAATATATGCCAATTCCTGGGATCAGCGATGGGTCACATTTTGCCCAAACTCTCCCTGCAGTTTCGAAAATATCACAAACATCCCAAATTCGACGCTTGAACCATATTTTGTAGCCAAATTCTGGCTCTTTGCACGTATTCGCAGTTTGAAATTACGAATTTTTATACCAAAATATGCCAATTACTGAACGCCCCGATGAGTCACATTTTGCCCAAACCCTCCCTGCAGTTTTCAAAATATCCCAAACATCCCAAATTTGACGCTTGAGCAATATTTTGGAGGCAAATTCTCGCTCTCTGCACGTATTCGCAGTTTGAAATTACGACTTTTTATACCGAATATATGCCAATTACTGGGATCAGCGATGGGTTTCCTTTTTCCCAAACCCTCCCTACAATTTTAAAAATATCACAAACATCCCAAATTCGACGCTTGAACCATAATTTGGAGCCAAATTCTGGCTCTCTGCACGTATTCGCAGTTTGAAATTACGACTTTTTATACAGAAAAAATGCCAATTACTGAAAGCGGCGATGGATCACGTTTTGCCCAAAACCTCCCTGAAGTTTTCAGAATATCCCAAACATCCCAAATTCGACGCTTGGGCCATATTAAGGATCCAAATTCTGGCTCTCTGCATTACTCGCAGTTTGAAATTACTAATTTTATACCGAAAATATGCCAATTACTGAGAGCGGCGATGGGTCATAGTTTGCCCAAACCCACCATGCAGTTTTGAAAATATCCTGAACATCCCAAATTCGACGCTTGAGCAATATTATGGCGCCAAATTCTGGCTCTCTGCACGTATTCGCAGTTTGAAATTAAGACTTTTTATACCGAATATATGCCAATTACTGGGATCAACGATGGATCACATTTTGCCCAAACCCTCCCTGCAGTTTTAAAAATATCACAAACATCCCAAATTCGACGCTTGAACCATATTTTGGAGCCAAATTCTGGTTCTCTGCACGTATTCGCAGTTTGATATTACGAATTTTTATACAGAAAAAATGAAAATTACTTAAAGCAGCGATGGATCACATTTTGCCCAAACCCTCCCTGCAGTTTCAAAATATCACAAACATCCCAAATTCGACGATTGAACCATATTTTGGAGCCAAATTCTGGCTCTCTGCACGTATTCGCAGTTTGATATTACTACTTTTTATACCGAAAATATGCCAATTACTGAACGCGCCGATGTGTCACATTTTGCCCAAGTCCTCCCTGCAGTTTTAAAAATATCACAAACATCCCAAATTCGACCCTTGAACCATATTTTGGAGCCAAATTCTGGCTCTCTGCACGTATTCGCAGTTTGAAATTACGAATTTTTATACCGAAAATATACCAATTACTGAAAGCGTCGATAGGTCACATTTTGCCCAAACCCCTCTGCAGTTTTCGAAATATCCCAAACATCCCAAATTCGAGGCTTGAACCATATTTTGGAGCCAAATTCTGGATCTCTGCACGTATTCGCAGTATGAAATTACGACTTTTTATACCGAAAATATGCAAGTTACTGAAAGCGGCGATGGATGACATTTTGCCCAAGCCCTCTCTGCAGTTGTCAAAATATCCCAAACGTCCCGAATTCGACGCTTGAGCCTTATTTTGGAGCCAGATTCTGGCTCTCGGCACGTTTTTGCAGTTTGAAATTTCGAATTTTATACCGAAAATATCCCAATTACTGAGAGCGGCGACGGGTCACAGTTTGCCCAAATTCACCCTGCAGTTTCGAAAATATCACAAACATCCCAAATTCGACGCTTGAACCATATTTTGTAGCCAAATTCTGGCTCTTTGCACGTATTCGCAGTTTGAAATTACGAATTTTTATACCAAAATATGCCAATTACTGAACGCCCCGATGAGTCACATTTTGCCCAAACCCTCCCTGCAGTTTTCAAAATATCCCAAACATCCCAAATTTGACGCTTGAGCAATATTTTGGAGGCAAATTCTCGCTCTCTGCACGTATTCGCAGTTTAAAATTACGATTTTTTTACCGAATATATGCCAATTACTGGGATCAGCGATGTGTCACATTTTGCCCAAACCCTCCCTGCAGTTTTAAAAATATCACAAACATCCCAAATTCGGCTCTTGAACCATATTTTCGAGCCAAATTCTGGCTTTCTGCACGTATTCGCAGTTTGAAATTACGACTTTTTATACAGAAAAAATGCCAATTACTGAAAGCAGCGATGGATCACATTTTGCCCAAATCCTCCTTGCAGTTTTCAAAATAAACCCAAACATCCCAAATTCGACGCTTGGGCCATATTAAGGAGCCAAATTTTGGCTCTCTGCATGTATTCGCAGTTGGAAATTACGAATTTTATACCGAAAATATCCCAATTACTGAGAGCGGCGATTGGTCACTGTTTGCCCAAACCCACCCTGCAGTTTTGAAAATATCCAAAACATCCCAAATTCGACGCTTGAGCCAAACTTTGGAGCCAAGTTCTGGCTCTCTGCACGTATTCGCAGTTTGAAATTACGACTTTTTATACCGAAAATATGCCGGTTACTGAACGCGCCGATGAGTCACATTTTGCCAAACCCTCCTTGCAGTTTTCAAAATATCCCAAACATCCCAAATTCAACTATTGAGCAATATTTTGTAGCCAAATTCTGGCTCTCTGCACGTATTCGCAGTTTGAAATTACGACTTTTTATACCGAATATATGCCAATTACTGGGATCAGCGATGCGTCACATTTTGCCCAAACCATCCCTGCAGTTTTAAAAATATCACAAACATCCCAAATTCGACGCTTGAACCATATTTTGGAGCCAAATTCTGGCTCTCTACACGTATTCGCAGTATGAAATTACGACTTTTTATACCGAAAATATGCCAGTTACTGAAAGCGGCGATGGATCACATTTTGCCCGAGCCCTCTCTGCAGTTTTCCAAATATCCCAAACGTCCCAAATTCGACGCTTGAGCCAAATTTTGGAGCCAAATTCTGGCTCTCGGCACGTTTTCTCAGTTTGAAATTACGAATTTTATACCGAAAATATGCCAATTACTGAGAGCAGCGATGGGTCACAGTTTGCCCAAATTCACCCTGCAGTTTTGAAAATATCTCAAACATCCCAAATTCGACTCTTGAGCCATATTTTGGAACCAAACTCTGGCTCTCTGCACGTATTCTCAGTTTGAAATTACGACTTTTTATACCGATTATATGCCAATTCCTGGGATCAGCGATGGGTCACATTTTGCCAAAACCCTCCCTGCAGTTTTAAAAATATCAGAAACATCCCAAATTCGACTCTTGAACCATATTTTGGAGCCAAATTCTGGCTCTCTGCACGTATTCGCAGTTTGAAATTACGACTTTTTTATACAGAAAAAATGTCAATTACTGAAAGCGGCGATGGATCACATTTTGCGCAAAACCTCCTTGAAGTTTTCAAAATATCCCAAACATCCCAAATTCGACGCTTGGGCCGTATTAAGGAGCCAAATTCTTGCTCTCTGCATGTATTCGCAGTTTGAAATTACGAATTTTATACCGAAAATATGCCAATTACTGAGAGCGGCGATGGGTCACAGTTTGCCCAAACCCACCCTGTAGTTTTGAAAATATCCCAAACATCCCAAGTTCGACGCTTGAGCCATATTTTTGGCGCCAAATTCTGGCTCTCTGCACGTATTCGCAGTTTGAAATTACGACTTTTTATATCGAAAATATGCCAATTACTGAACGCGCCGATGAGTCACATTTTGCCCAAACCCTCCCTGCAGTTTTGAAAATATCTCAAACATCCCAAATTCGACTCTTGAGCCATATTTTGGAACCAAACTCTGGCTCTCTGCACGTATTCGCAGTTTGAAATTACGACTTTTTATACCGAATATATGCCAATTCCTGGGATCAGCGATGGGTCACATTTTGACCAAACCTTCCCTGCAGTTTTAAAAATATCAGAAACATCCCAAATTCGACTCTTGAACCATATTTTGGAGACAAATTCTGGCTCTCTGCACTTATTCACAGTTTGAAATTACGACTTTTTATACAGAAAAAATGCCAATTACTGAAAGCGGCGATGGATCACATTTTGCGCAAAACCTCCCTGAAGTTTTCAAAATATCCCAAACATCCCAAATTCGACGCTTGGGCCGTATTAAGGATCCAAATTCTGGCTCTCTGCATGTATTCGCAGTTTGAAGTTACGAATTTTATACCGAAAATATGCCAATTACTGAGAGCGGCGATGGGTCACAGTTTGCCCAAACCCACCCTGCAGTTTTGAAAATATCACAAACATCTCAAGTTCGACGCTTGAGCCATTTTTTGGGGCAAAATTCTGGCTCTCTGCACGTATTCGCAGTTTGAAATTACGACTTTTTATACCGAAAATATTCCAATTACTGATCGCGCCGATGAGTCACATTTTGCCCAAACCCTCCCTGCAGTTTTCAAAATATCCCAAACAGCCCAAATTCAACTATGGAGCAATATTTTGGAGGCAATTTCTGGCTCTCTGCACGTATTCGTAGTTTGAAATTTCGACTTTTTATACCGAATATATGCCAATTACTGGGATCAGCGATGGGTCACATTTTGCCCAAACCCTCCCTGCAGTTTTAAAAATATCACAAACATCCCAAATTCGACGTTTGAACCATATTTTGGAGCCAAATTCTGGCTCTCTGCATGTATTCGCAGTTTAATATTACGACTTTTTATACAGAAAAAATGCCAATTACTGAGAGCGGCGATGGATCACATTTTGCCCAAACCCTCTCTGCAGTTTTCAAAATATCCCAAACATCCCAAATTCGACCCTTGAACCATATTTTGGAGCCAAGTTCTGGCTCTCTGCACTTATTCGCAGTTTGAAATTACGACTTTTTATACCAAAAATATACCAATTACTGAAAGCAGCGATGGGTAACATTTTGTCAAAACCCCTCTGCAGTTTTCGAAATATCCCAAACATCCCAAATACGATCCTTGAGGAATATTTTGGAGCCAATTTCTGGCTCTCTGCACGTATTCGCAGTATGAAATTACGACTTTTTATACCGAAAATATGCCAGTTACTGAAAGCGGCGATGGATCACATTTTGCCCGAGCCCTCTCTGCAGTTTTCCAAATATCCCAAACGTTCCAAATTCGACGCTTGAGCCAAATTTTGGAGCCAAATTCTGGCTCTCGGCACGTTTTCTCAGTTTGAAATTGCGAATTTTATACCGAAAATATGCCAATTACTGAGAGCAGCGATGGGTCACAGTTTGCCCAAACCCACCCTGTAGTTTTGAAAATATCCCAAACATCCCAAGTTCGACGCTTGAGCCATATTTTTGGCGCCAAATTCTGGCTCTCTGCACGTATTCGCAGTTTGAAATTACGATTTTTTATATCGAAAATATGCCAATTACTGAACGCGCCGATGAGTCACATTTTGCCCAAACCCTCCCTGCAGTTTTGAAAATATCTCAAACATCCCAAATTCGACTCTTGAGCCATATTTTGGAACCAAACTCTGGCTCTCTGCACGTATTCTCAGTTTGAAATTACGACTTTTAATACCGAATATATGCCAATTCCTGGGATCAGCAATGGGTCACATTTTGCCCAAACCTTCCCTGCAGTTTTAAAAATATCAGAAACATCCCAAATTCGACTCTTGAACCATATTTTGGAGCCAAATTCTGGCTCTCTGCACGTATTCACAGTTTGAAATTACGACTTTTTATACAGAAAAAATGCCAATTACTGAAAGCGGCGATGGATCACATTTTGCGCAAAACCTCCCTGAAGTTTTCAAAATATCCCAAACATCCCAAATTCGACGCTTGGGCCGTATTAAGGATCCAAATTCTGGCTCTCTGCATGTATTCGCAGTTTGAAATTACGAATTTTATACCAAAAATATGCCAATTACTGAGAACGGCGATGGGTCACAGTTTGCCCAAACCCACCCTGCAGTTTTGAAAATATCCCAAACATCCCAAGTTTGACGCTTCAGCCATATTTTGGCGCCAAATTCTGGCTCTCTGCACGTATTCGCAGTTTGAAATTACGACTTTTTATACCGAAAATATTCCAATTACTGATCGCGCCGATGAGTCAGATTTTGCCCAAACCCTCCCTGCAGTTTTCAAAATATCCCAAACATCCCAAATTCAACTATGGAGCAATATTTTGGAGGCAAATTCTGGCTCTCTGCACGTATTCGTAGTTTGAAATTTCGACTTTTAATACCGAATATATGCCAATTACTGGGATCAACGATGGGTCACATTTTGCCCAAACCCTCCCTGCAGTTTTAAAAATATCACAAACATCCCAAATTCGACGTTTGAACCATATTTTGGAGCCAAATTCTGGCACTCTGCATGTATTCGCAGTTTAATATTACGACTTTTTATACAGAAAAAATGCCAATTACTGAGAGCGGCGATGGATCACATTTTGCCCAAAACCTTCCTGACGTTTTCAAAGTATCCCAAACATCCCAAATTTGACGCTTGGGCCATATTAAGGAGCCAAATTCTGGCTCTCTGCAATTATTCGCAGTTTGAAATTACGAATTTTATACCAAAAATATGCCAATTACTGAGAGCGGCGATGGGTCACAGTTTGCCCAAACCCACCCTGCAGTTTTGAAAATATCCCAAACATCCCAAGTTTGACGCTTCAGCTATATTTTGGCGCCAAATTCTGGCTCTCTGCACGTATTCGCAGTTTGAAATTACGACTTTTTATACCGAAAATATTCCAATTACTGATCGCGCCGATGAGTCACATTTTGCCCAAACCCTCCCTGCAGTTTTCAAAATATCCCAAACATCCCAAATTCAACTATGGATCAATATTTTGGAGGCAAATTCTGGCTCTCTGCACGTATTCGTAGTTTGAAATTTCGAATTTTTATACCGAATATATGCCAATTACTGGGATCAGCGATGGGTCACATTTTGCCCAAACCCTCCCTGCAGTTTTAAAAATATCACAAACATCCCAAATTCGACGTTTGAACCATATTTTGGAGCCAAATTCTGGCTCTCTGCATGTATTCGCAGTTTAATATTACGACTTTTTATACAGAAAAAATGCCAATTACTGAGAGCGGCGATGGATCACATTTTGCCCAAACCCTCTCTGCAGTTTTCAAAATATCCCAAACATCCCAAATTCGACCCTTGGACCATATTTTGGAGCCAAATTCTGGCTCTCTGCACTTATTCGCAGTTTGAAATTACGACTTTTTATACCGAAAATATACCAATTACTGAAAGCGGCGATGGGTCACATTTTGTCCAAACCCCTCTGCAGTTTTCGAAATATCCCAAACATCCCAAATACGACCCTTGAGGCATATTTTGGAGCCAATTTCTGGCTCTCTGCACGTATTCGCAGTATGAAATTACGACTTTTTATACCGAAAATATGCCAGTTACTGAAAGCGGCGATGGATCACATTTTGCCCGAGCCCTCTCTGCAGTTTTCCAAATATCCCAAACGTCCCAAATTCGAAGCTTGAGCCAAATTTTGGAGCCAAATTCTGGCTCTCGGCACGTTTTCTCAGTTTGAAATTACGAATTTTATACCGAAAATATGCCAATTACTGAGAGCAGCGATGGGTCACAGTTTGCCCAAATTCACCCTGCAGTTTTGAAAATATCTCAAACATCCCAAATTCGACTCTTGAGCCATATTTTGGACCCAAACTCTGGCTATCTGCACGTTTTCTCAGTTTGAAATTACGACTTTTTATACCGATTATATGCCAATTCCTGGGATCAGCGATAGGTCACATTTTGCCAAAACCCTCCCTGCAGTTTTAAAAATATCAGAAACATCCCAAATTCGACTCTTGAACCATATTTTGGAGCCAAATTCTGGCTCTCTGCACGTATTCGCAGTTTGAAATTACGACTTTTTATACAGAAAATATGCCAATTACTGAAAGCGGCGATGGATCACATTTTGCGCAAAACCTCCCTGAAGTTTTCAAAATATCCCAAACATCCCAAATTCGACGCTTGGGCCGTATTAAGGAGCCAAATTCTCGCTCTCTGCATGTATTCGCAGTTTGAAATTACGAATTTTATACCGAAAATATGCCAATTACTGAGAGCGGCGATGGGTCACAGTTTGCCCAAACCCACCCTGTAGTTTTGAAAATATCCCAAACATCCCAAGTTCGACGCTTGAGCCATATTTTTGGCGCCAAATTCTGGCTCTCTGCACGTATTCGCAGTTTGAAATTACGACTTTTTATATCGAAAAAATGCCAATTACTGAACGCGCCGATGAGTCACATTTTGCCCAAACCCTCCCTGCAGTTTTGAAAATATCTCAAACATCCCAAATTCGACTCTTGAGCCATATTTTGGAACCAAACTCTGGCTCTCTGCACGTATTCGCAGTTTGAAATTACGACTTTTTATACCGAATATATGCCAATTCCTGGGATCAGCAATGGGTCACATTTTGCCCAAACCTTCCCTGCAGTTTTAAAAATATCAGAAACATCCCAAATTCGACTCTTGAACCATATTTTGGAGCCAAATTCTGGCTCTCTGCACGTTATCGCAGTTTGAAATTACGAATTTTATACCGAAAATATGCCAATTACTGAGAGCGGCGATGGGTCACAGTTTTCCCAAACCCACCCTGCAGTTTTGAAAATATCCCAAACATCTCAAGTTCGACGCTTGAGCCATATTTTGGCGCCAAATTCTGGCTCTCTGCACGTATTCCCAGTTTGAAATTACGACTTTTTATACCGAAAATATTCCAATTACTGATCGCGCCGATGAGTCAGATTTTGCCCAAACCCTCCCTGCAGTTTTCAAAATATCCCAAACATCCCAAATTCAACTATGGAGCAATATTTTGGAGGCAAATTCTGGCTTTCTGCACGTATTCGTAGTTTGAAATTTCGACTTTTTATACCGAATATATGCCAATTACTGGGATCAACGATGGGTCACATTTTGCCCAAACCCTCCCTGCAGTTTTAAAAATATCACAAACATCCCAAATTCGACGTTTGAACCATATTTTGGAGCCAAATTCTGGCACTCTGCATGTATTCGCAGTTTAATATTACGACTTTTTATACAGAAAAAATGCCAATTACTGAGAGCGGCGATGGATCACATTTTGCCCAAAACCTTCCTGAAGTTTTCAAAGTATCCCAAACATCCCAAATTTGACGCTTGGGCCATATTAAGGAGCCAAATTCTGGCTCTCTGCAATTATTCGCAGTTTGAAATTACGAATTTTATACCAAAAATATGCCAATTACTGAGAGCGGCGATGGGTCACAGTTTGCCCAAACCCACCCTACAGTTTTTGAAAATATCCCAAACATCCCAAGTTTGACGCTTCAGCTATATTTTGGCGCCAAATTCTGGCTCTCTGCACGTATTCGCAGTTTGAAATTACGACTTTTTATTCCGAAAATATTCCAATTACTGATCGCGCCGATGAGTCACATTTTGCCCAAACCCTCCCTGCAGTTTTCAAAATATCCCAAACATCCCAAATTCAACTATGGAGCAATATTTTGGAGGCAAATTCTGGCTCTCTGCACGTATTCGTAGTTTGAAATTTCGACTTTTTATACCGAATATATGCCAATTACTGGGATCAGCGATGGGTCACGTTTTGCCCAAACCCTCCCTGCAGTTTTAAAAATATCACAAACATCCCAAATTCGACGTTTGAACCATATTTTGGAGCCAAATTCTGGCTCTCTGCATGTATTCGCAGTTTAATATTACGACTTTTTATACAGAAAAAATGCCAATTACTGAGAGCGGCGATGGATCACATTTTGTCCAAACCCCTCTGCAGTTTTCGAAATATCCCAAACATCCCAAATACGACCCTTGAGGAATATTTTGGAGCCAATTTCTGGCTCTCTGCACGTATTCGCAGTATGAAATTACGACTTTTTATACCGAAAATATGCCAGTTACTGAAAGCGGCGATGGATCACATTTTGCCCGAGCCCTCTCTGTAGTTTTCCAAATATCCCAAACGTCCCAAATTCGACGCTTGAGCCAAATTTTGGAGCCAAATTCTGGCTCTCGGCACGTTTTCTCAGTTTGAAATTACGAATTTTATACCGAAAATATGCCAATTACTGAGAGCAGCGATGGGTCACAGTTTGCCCAAATTCACCCTGCAGTTTTGAAAATAATTCAAACATCCCAAATTCGACTCTTGAGCCATATTTTGGAACCAAACTCTGTCTATCTGCACGTATTCTCAGTTTGAAATTACGACTTTTTATACCGATTATATGCCAATTCCTGGGATCAGCGATGGGTCACATTTTGCCAAAACCCTCCCTGCAGTTTTAAAAATATCAGAAACATCCCAAATTCGACTCTTGAACCATATTTTGGAGCCAAATTCTGGCTCTCTGCACGTATTCGCAGTTTGAAATTACGACTTTTTATACAGAAAAATATGCCAATTACTGAAAGCGGCGATGGATCACATTTTGCGCAAAACCTCCCTGAAGTTTTCAAAATATCCCAAACATCCCAAATTCGACGCTTGGGCCGTATTAAGGAGCCAAATTCTGGCTCTCTGCATGTATTCGCAGTTTGAAATTACGAATTTTATACCGAAAATATGCCAATTACTGAGAGCGGCGATGGGTCACAGTTTGCCCAAACCCACCCTGTAGTTTTGAAAATATCACAAACATCCCAAATTCGACGCTTGAACCATATTTTGGAACCAAATTCTGGCTCTCTTCACTTATTCGCAGTTTGAAATTACGACTTTTTATATCGAAAATATACCAATTACTGAAAGCGTCAATGGGTCACATTTTGTCCAAACCCCTCTGCAGTTTTCGAAATATCCCAAATACGACCCTTGAGGAATATTTTGGAGCCAATTTCTGGCTCTCTGCACGTATTCACAGTATGAAATTACGACTTTTTATACCGAAAATATGCCAGTTACTGAAAGCGGCGATGGATCACATTTTGCCCGAGCCCTCTCTGCAGTTTTCCAAATATCCCAAACGTCCCAAATTCGACGCTTGAGCCAAATTTTGGAGCCAAATTCTGGCTCTCAGCACGTTTTCGCAGTTTGAAATTAAGAATTTTATACCAAAAATATGTCAATTACTGAGAGCGGCGATGGGTCACAGTTTGCCAAAATTCACCCTGCAGTTTTGAAAATATCTCAAACATCCCAAATTCGAATCTTGAGCCATATTTTGGAACCAAACTCTGGCTCTCTGCACGTATTCGCAGTTTGAAATTACGACTTTTTATACCGAATATATGCCAATTCCTGGGATCAGCGATGGGTCACATTTTGCCCAAACCCTCCCTGCAGCTTTAACAATTTTACAAACATCCCAAATTCGACGCTTAAACCATATTTTGTAGCCAAATTCTGGTGTGGGAACCGACCTGTGAGATTTATATTTATTTAATTTATATGAATTTATATTTACGTTAATTTATATACTTCGATAGCAGTTTGTATAATGATAAGTGGACTGTATTTCTGCAATAATCTCATAATCTCACAAATCGATCCTCTACACATTAGGGGGGTTTATTAAATTTATATATATGCAGCCAATCAAACTACAGTATTAACTACACATTATTAAACATTGAAGAGGTTCCTTATCTTATTTGTACAGCAGGTCTTAGTCCACCAGGTATAACTAGGTTGTAGACACCACATTTTCCCTCTTTGAGGTAGCTTCCATCACCCTGGTAACTGATGCACAAAGCATGCTTCCTCGTCTCGACCTTTAGTATGAAGCTATATCGTGCTCTAACCGGGTAACCCTATATACACTGACATTAATGGCCACTAATGATAGATAAATGGGTTTCGGAAAGACACTTCCCTTAAAATTGATGACAGCGTGTGATAATGGTGCACCTTTGGTTTCCATAACACTTCGTCCAAGAGAATTAACAGGAGCCGAATTTGCTCCCGTGAGCCTCTGTGGTCTCAATATAAACAATGGCTGCCACTCCCTCACCCCTGATGCCTGGCTTACATTGTCCAGATGACAGAAAGTGATAGAAGGGTCACATTTACTCTACTTTAATATTGTTAATTAAGTTAATTTATATGAGATGTTTTTATGATGGTAAAGTCCAAAGACTAATGTATTTAAGAATAATTCCCAGCAGAATAGCTGGTGAATTTATAATAGTATGTGGTGATGATATCCCGTTTTCTATAGACAGTAATTCCACTACAAGTTACGTTTTCTATGGGTTAACTTGTTTATACAATACAGCAATTATGTCTGTATGATTATTAAATGGTGTCGGATTTTCCGACATAATTCCCCAGGGGCTGCTCACGGGTCGAGGTCCTCTTTAGAACAGACGAACACCAATACTCCTCCTTCGAATTATTAGATTAATTTGATGTTAGTAGTTAGTAATCACACATTTGTGCGTCTGTTCGTACAGGACGGATGTCCCGTACTAGAGTTGCAGGGGTTAGAAGTCTAATGCGATTTCATTTCCCTGTTAACTCTTGAAAGGCTAATATTCAAGCCTAGTTACTTATTATTTAACCCAGAAGACTGGATGTGATCAAGTACTACAGTCAAGTATGATTCAGGGACTGCAGTGAGATCAGTGACATTAGATATAACTTGAAGTTTGTTCAGGTAACTGGTCACTGATATATAAACACTGAGGCCCATGGAATATATCTTGATTAAATAATAAATGTATCAAATCAGTCATCATATTTACTGGGGTTTAATTTAGTTAATTGATTCAGAGGATTGAATAGCCCATCATTAAAGTAAAGTATGGTTTTGAGACTGCAGTGGGTTCAGTGACATTGGTCGCAGTGACTTGTAGCTGTTTAGGCTACTGTTCACTGATTTGCCACTGAGGCCTCATGAACTCATCTTCAGCTTCAAATGATGATACTAACATCAACCTCTGTTACTATAGTCAGCTGTAATCTCCTTAGTATAATGCTACTGGAGAAATATAATCAGCTGACAAATTTAGTTTCTACTGGTATTGTTTATCTGCAGGCATAGGTCTCCTCAGGCTTGATACTGGGCCTGAGAGTAATTTACCTCCTGCAGAGTTTAACATGGTTATACCCTGATATTTAGTAGGGCTACCGATGAATCGATGACAATAGTCTGTCCCAACAAGGGAGACCGAAGTCGGTGAGGTGATCAGACTTAATATTATCTGCCAATTTTATTCCTCTATTTCTCAGGAATTTGGCTGTTGCTCTCAGACCTTGAACTTGTAGGTCTACTGGTATTTGGTCCACCACAATGGCTTGTACTCTACAGACGTACCTGCCTAAACGTACTGATGGTTGTACCACCTGGTAGACTTGAGGTCCTGCATCTGCTACAAACCCTGAGATGGTTGAATGACGTCTGGGCTACAGGCCTTAATTGTAATTCATCTGCCAGCTTTTTAGTGACATATGTTCTCTGGGATGCTTGGTCAAACAACCCACGGGTATGGACCTTGGCCCTCTTATTCAGGATGGTAATTTGGGCAGTAGGCAAAGTCGTATTACCTTTAGACTTTGCCGATTGGACACTCTTTGTTTGTTGAACCTTGCAGTACTGTACTGTGGTGGGAATGCTGTCTTCCACCTTGGGGTTTGGAGACGTTGTTTTGGCGTCTCTGCACAATGCTGCATGGTGCTGACCTTTGTTACACCTATTACAGGTGTGTAATTGGGTATCACAGTCGTTGATGTTATGTTTCCTGAGGCACCTCGTGCAATGTTGCAAATCTTTGAGTCGCTCAACACGGGCGTCACTGTCAGGAAAATTAGAGCAGTGGTACATTGAATGTTTCTCATTGCAGAACAAACATGTTCCATAGCTTCCAGTACCCTTTGGTGTCACGTTCTTGGATGACACAGTAACTATAGGCTTGGAGGGTCCCACTGCATATACGCCCACACTGCCACTGTTCCACTTTGGTGTTGAATTATATTGTCTAGATTGATTTGGAGTACCTTTGGTACTCTGTGGTTTACTATTATTGGTTTCTGAGGGTTTACTTGGTGGTTTTAATTTGTCATGTGTTCGTAATTGATGAACTACTGACTTTAAACCTTCAGATATTTCATTCATAGATAAGATGTTTTTATTGTAATGAGCACTCTGTAATGAGTCTCAATATGTCCCTAGGTATTTTCTCCTGGACAATTATTTTCAAGACCCATTCTGCCCCGTTTGTATCTGCTGTCAGGCTGAGGGCATTGATCAATGATTCTACCTCCAGCTTGAAGACTTGGAGTGAATCAGCTGAAGCCTCCGGTGGGGGTAAATGCAACAGCTCAATGTACTAAATGTGATGTTCTTACTTCTGGATCAGCATAATTATCCTTGAGAAGTTTTACTGCCAGATCATAGCCGTCATTAGTTAATCTCAGATGGGATACTACTGTTTTAGCCTCACCTGATAATTGCCTTGCAAATAAGAGAATTTACTACTCTTTGGTAAAGATTGTTTTGAGTCTACAAGGTCAACGAATTTGTTCCAAAATTCATCCCAATCTTCCTCATCTTTTCCTGAGAAAGTGGGTAAATTAATTGGAGGGAGTCGAGCTTCTGCTTGACTCGTATTAGATGCAACTGTTGTTGTTGTTGCTGTTGCCTTGTTCTGGGTAATTAATTTGACATAAGGCTGTAACGTGGCCTGAGTGTGATCTTCATAATTCGCAAGATTAACCATAATGTCGTCTATTTCTGTTTCTGATAAATTAGTGTTGGCAAGTTCAGCCACATATGTTGCTATTTGACATTTGATTTGCTCAAATTTACCTGCAGCTGCTTGATAATAGCTTTCCAGGTCAGCATAATCAACTTGAGATTGTTGTGACAAATCTTCACATTTCTAGATCTGTCTTTTTAAGTGGCCTTTAAGACCTGCAAGGGTTCTTTTCATTCTCCCTGCATTATCCATACTGGCTAGTTGGTGAAGCCTTGTGGGGCTTGTAATGGGGCTGCTCATAATACTGAACAAGCATTGATGGTAGCCTAGGGTAAAATTTCTGCTGCACTCACTAGGCAATAATCCTACCTCTACTAGAGGTTAGCACTTAAAATTAATACACATTATATATATACAATCATACACACTAATGATTTGAGTGATAAACCAGTGTCACTGGAAGTACCTTTAGGTTAGCTCTTCTATATCACCCTAGGATGGAAGAGACACTAATTAATCACTCAAAGGTGTGATGATCATAAGTAAATTATTATATATACAACTCAACTCGAGTTGACAAAAATTACACCCAAAATAGGGTCTGCACCATTCATTAATGGTGTTAGGTTGTTGAATATAGTACAACTGACTATGGTAATAATGGGACTAGGATGAACAATAATAGTTCAACTAGTCAATGGTTAATATCCTACCCTGTTGTGGGTTGGCAATTAGTAAATATTATACTGTGATCACTAGTGCAATATATATTAAATAATTCTCTATTTTGGAGAAATAATATACACAATTATTGATGATAGCCTCTTAATTAGCCTCTATAAAACTTCAAATATTATCAAGAAGTATTAAATATTATTAGTGACCTCGCGAAATAAAGTCCACAAAATTCGTGGATAATCTCTCGCGAAATTTAACACCACGAAATCCGTGAACAATCTCGCGACACCACAGCCACTACTTTGGCTGGCTTCAATATTAGCGCTGCCATTTCACAGAATAACACGCCACCAAATATCTGTGGGTGTGCATGAAACCGCTGACTAAGGCTGATCTGAACTGAGCGGGGCTCGTGAACTCGCACGAGTCAACGCTGCCGTCATTGACTGCTGGCTTTGTTTAAATCACACTGCACTAGTATATTTAATGAATCCACTGGTTAACTGGTTCATCCGGTACTAAGATGACCAAATGTGGGTTCAAAGGATCAAATAATCCGTCATCCGGTTCGAAGATGACCAAATAATGTGGGAACCGACCTGTGAGATTTATATTTATTTAATTTATATGAATTTATATTTACGTTAATTTATATACTTCGATAGCAATTTGTATAATGATAAGTGGACTGTATTTCTGCAATAATCTCATAATCTCACAAATCGATCCTCTACACATTAGGGGGGTTTATTAAATTTAATTTATATGCAGCCAATCAAACTACAGTATTAACTACACATTTTAAACATTGAAGAGGTTCCTTATCTTATTTGTACAGCAGGTCTTAGTCCACCAGGTATATCTAGGTTGTAGACACCACATTTTCCCTCTTTCAGGTAGCTTCCATCACCCTGGTAACTGATGCACAAAGCATGCTTCCTCGTCTTGACCTTTAGTATGAGGCTATATCGTGCTCTAACCGGGTAACCCTATATACACTGACATTAATGGCCACTAATGATAGATAAATGGGTTTCGGAAAGACACTTCCCTTAAAATTGATGACAGCGTGTGATAATGGTGCACCTTTGGTTTCCATAACACTTCGTCCAAGAGAATTAACAGGAGCCGAATTTGCTCCCGTGAGCCTCTGTGGTCTCAATATAAACAATGGCTGCCACTCCCTCACCCCTGATGCCTGGCTTACATTGTCCAGATGACAGAAAGTGATAGAAGGGTCACATTTACTCTACTTTAATATTGATAATTAAGTTAATTTATATGAGATGTTTTTATGATGGTAAAGTCCAAAGACTAATGTATTTAAGAATAATTCCCAGCAGAATAGCTGGTGAATTTATAATAGTATGTGGTGATGATATCCAGTTTTCTATAGATAGTAATTCCGGTACAAGTTACGCTTTCAGTTATTGGCATTTTTTCTGTATAAAAAGTCGTAATTTCAAACTGCGAATACGTGCAGAAAGCCAGAATTTGGCTCGAAAATATGGTTCAAGAGTAGAATTTGGGATGTTTGTGATATTTTTAAAACTGCAGGGAGGGTTTGGGCAAAATGTGACCTATCGTTGTTCCCAGTAATTGGCATATATTCGGTATAAAAAGTCGTAATTTCAAACTGCGAATACGTGCAGAGAGCGAGAATTTGGCTCCAAAATATTGCTCAAGCGTCAAATTTGGGACGTTTGTGATATTTTGAAAACTGCCGGGAGGGTTTGGGCAAAATATGACCCATCGCTGATCCCAGTAATTGGCATATATTCGGTATAGAAAGTCGTAATTTCAAACTGCGAATACGTGCAGAGAGCCAGAGTTTGGTTCCAAAATATAGCTCAAGAGTCGAATTTGGGATGTTTGAGATATTTTCAAAACTGCAGGGTGAATTTGGGCAAACTGTGACCCATCGCCGCTCTCAGTAATAGGCATATTTTCGGTATAAAATTCTTAATTTCAAACTGCGATAACGTGCCGAGAGCCAGAATTTGGCTCCGAAATATGGATCAAGCGTCGAATTTGGGACGTTTGGGATATTTTGAAAACTGCAGAGAGGTCTTGGGCAAAATGTGATCCATCGCCGCTTTCAGTAACTGGCATATTTTCGGTATAAAAAGTCGTAATTTCATACTGCGAATACGTGCAGAAAGCCAGAAATTGGCTCCAAAATATTCTTCAAGGGTCGTATTTGGGATGTTTGGGATATTTCGAAAACTGCAGAGGGGTTTGGGCAAAATGTGACCCATCGCCGCTTACAGTAATTGGTATATTTTCGGTATAAAAAGTCGTAATATCAAACTGCGAATACATGCAGAGAGCCAGAATTTGGCTCCAAAATATGGTTCAAGCGTCGAATTTGGGATGTTTGTGATATTTTTAAAACTGCAGGGAGGGTTTGGGCAAAATGTGACCCTTCGTTGTTCCCAGTAATTGGCATATATTCGGTATAAAAAGTCGTAATTTCAAACTGCGAATACGTGCAGAGAGCCAGAATTTGGCTCCAAAATATTGCTCAATAGTCGAATTTGGGATGTTTGGATATTTTGTAAACTGCAGGGAGGGTTTAGGCAAAATATGACTCATCGGCGCGTTCAGTAATTGGCATATTTTCGGTATAAAAAGTCGTAATTTCAAACTTCGAATACATGCAGAGAGCCAGAATTTGGCGCCAAAATATGGCTCAAGCGTCGAACTTGGGATGTTTGGGATATTTTCAAAACTGGAGGGTGGGTTTTTGGCAAACTGTGACCCATCGCCGCTCTCAGTAATTGGCCTATTTTCGGTATAAAATTCGTAATTTCAAACTGCGAATACATGAAGAGAGCCAGAATTTGGCTCCTTAATATGGCTCAAGCGTCGAATTTGGGATGTTTGGGATATTTTGAAAACTTCAGGGAGGTTTTGGGGAAAATGTGATCCATCGCCGCTTTCAGTAATTGGCATTTTTTCTGTATAAAAAGTCGTAATTTCAAACTGCGAATACGTGCAGAGAGCCAGAATTTGGCTCCAAAATATGGTTCAAGAGTCGAATTTCGGATGTTTGAGATATTTTCAAAACTGCAGGGTGAATTTGGGCAAACTGTGACCCATCGCTGCTCTCATAATGGCATATTTTCGTTATAAAATTCGTAATTTTAAACTGTGAAAACGTGCCGAGAGCCAGAATTTGGCTCCAAAATATGGCTCAAGCGTCGAATTTGGGACGTTTGGGATATTTTAAAAATTGCACGGAGGTCTTGGGCAAAATGTGATCCATAGCTGCTTTCAGTAACTGGCATATTTTCGGTATAAAAAGTCGTTATTTCATACTGCGAATACGTGCAGAAAGCAAGAATTTGACTATAAGTTATGCCTCAAGGGTCGTATTTGGGAAGTTTGGGATATTTTAAAACTGCAGGGGGGTTTGGGCAAAATGTGACCCATCGCTGCTTTCAGTATTTGGCATATTTTCGGTATAAAAAGTAGTAATTTCAAACTGCGAATACGTGCAGAGAGCCAGAATTTGGCTTCAAAATATAGTTCATGTGTTGAATTTGGGATGTTTGGGATATTTTGAAAACTGCAGGGAGGACTTGGGCAAAATGTGACTCATCGGCGCGCTCAGTATTTGGCATATTTTAGGTATAACATTTCGTAATTTCAAAAAGCGATTACGTGCAGAGAGCCAGAACTTGGCTCCAAAATATTGCTCAAGCGTCAAATTTGGGATGTTTGGGATATTTTGAAAACTGCAGGGAGGGTTTGGGCAAAATGTGACACATCGCTGATCCCAGTAATTGGCATATATTCGGTATAAAAAGTCGTAATTTCAAACTGCGAATACGTGCAGAGAGCGAGAATTTGGGTCCAAAATATTGCTCAAGCGTCAAATTTGGGATGTTTGGGATATTTTGAAAACTGCAGGGAGGGTTTGGGCAAAATGTGACTCAGCGCGGAAGTAATTGGCATATTTTGGTATAAAAAGTCGTAATTTCAAACTGCGAATATGTGCAAAGAGCCAGAATTTGGCTACAAAATATGGTTCAAGCGTCGAATTTGGGATGTTTGTGATATTTTTAAAACTGCAGAGAGGGTTTGGGCAAAATGTGACCATCGCTGATCAGAATTGTCATATATTCGGAAAAAAAGTCGTAATTTCAAACTGCGAATACGTGCAGAGAGCCAGAGTTTGGTTCCAAAATATGGCTCAAGAGTCAATTTGGGATTATTGAGATATTTGAAAACTGCAGAGAGGGCTCGGGCAAAATGTGACCATTGCTGCTTTCAGTAATGGCATATTTTCGGTATAAAAAGTCGTAATTTCAAACTGCGAATAAGTGCAGAGAGCCAGAATTTGGCTTCAAAATATGGTTCAAAGGTCGAAATTGGGATTTTTGGATATTTTGAAAACTGCAGAGAGGGTTGGGCAAAATGTGACCACGGCGCTCTCAGTAATTGGCATATTTCGGTATAAAAGTCGTAATTTCAAAAGCGATACGTGCAGAGAGCGAGAATTGGCTCCAAAATATGCTCAAGCGTCAATTTGGTATGTTTGGGATATTTTGACAAAACTGCAGGGGGTTTGGGGAAAGTGACCATCGCGCGCTCAGTATTGACATATTGTCGGTATAAAATTTGTAATTTCAAACTGCGAATACATCCAGAGAGCCAGAATTTGGCTCCTTAATATGGCCCAAGCGTCGAATTTGGGATGTTTGGGATATTTTGAAAACTGCAGGGAGGATTTGGGCAAAATGTGATCCATCGCCGCTTTCAGTAATTGGCATTTTTTCTGTATAAAAAGTCGTAATTTCAAACAGCGAATACGTGCAGAAAGCCAGAATTTGGCTCGAAAATATGGTTCAAGAGTAGAATTTGGGATGTTTGTGATATTTTTAAAACTGCAGGGAGGGTTTGGGCAAAATGTGACACATCGCTGATCCCAGTAATTGGCATATATTCGGTATAAAAAGACGTAATTTCAAACTGCGAATACGTGCAAAGAGCCAGAATTTGGTTCCAAAATATTGCTCAAGAGTCTAATTTCGGATGTTTGAGATATTTTCACAACTGCAAGGTGAATTTGGGCAAACTGTGACCCATCGCCGCTCTCAGTAATTGGCATTTTTTCTGTATAAAAATTCGTAATTTCAAACTGCGAATACGTGCAGAGAGCCAGAATTTGGCTCCAAAATATGGTTCAAAGGTCGAATTTGAGATGTTTAGGATATTTTTAAAACTGCGGAGGGTTTGGGCAAATGTGACTCATCGGCGCGTTCAGTAATTGTCATATTTTCGGTATAAAAAGTCGTAATTTCAAACTGCGAATACGTGAGAAAGCCAGAATTTGGCTCCAAAATATGGCTCAAGGGTCGAATTTGGGATGTTTGGGATATTTTGAAAACTGCAGGGGGGTTTGGGCAAAATGTGACTCATCGGCGTGTTCAGTAATTGGCATATTTTCGGTATAAAAAGTTGTAATTTCAAAATGTGAATACGCGAAGAGTGACAGAAATTAGCTCCAAAATATGCCTCAAGGGTCGTATTTGGGAAGCTTGGGATATTTGGAAAACTGCAGGGGGGTTTGGGCAAAATGTGACCCATCGCTGATCCCAGTAATTGGCATATATTCGGTATAAAAAGTCGTAATTTCAAACTGCGAATACGTGCAGAGAGCGAGAATTTTCCTCCAAAATATTGCTCGTCAAATTTGGGATGTTTGGGATATTTTGAAAACTGCAAGGGGGGTTTGGGCAAAATGTGACTCATCGCTACTGACTCAGTATTTGACATATTTTCGGTATAAAAAGTCGTAATTTCAAACTGCGAATACATGCAGAGAGCCAGTATTTGGCTCCAAAATATGGTTCAAGGGTAGAATTTGGGATGTTTGGGATATTTTGAAAACTGCAGGGAGGACTTGGGCAAAATGTGACTCATCGGCGCGCTCAGTAATTGGCATATTTTCGGTATAAAAGATCGTAATTTCAAAAAGCGATTACGTGCAGAGAGCCAGAACTTGGCTCCAAAATATGGCTCAAGCGTCGAATTTGGGATGTTTGGGATATTTTCAAAACTGCAGGGTGCGTTTGGCAAACAGTGACCCATCGCCGCTCTCAGTAATTGGCATATTTTCGGTATAAAATTTGTAATTTCAAACTGCGAATACATCCAGAGGCCAGAATTTGGCTCTTTAATATGGCCCAACCGTCGAATTTGGGATATTTGGGATATTTTGAAAACAGCAGGGAGGATTTGGGCAAAATGTGATCCATCGCCGCTTTCAGTAATTGGCATTTTTTCTGTATAAAAAGTCGTAATTTCAAACAGCGAATACGTGCAGAAAGCCAGAATTTGGCTCGAAAATATGGTTCAAGAGTAGAATTTGGGATTTGTGATATTTTTAAAACTGCAGGGAGGGTTTGGGCAAAATGTGACACATCGCTGATCCCAGTAATTGGAATATATTCGGTATAAAAAGTCGTAATTTCAAACTGCGAATACGTGCAAAGAGCCTGAGTTTGGTTCCAAAATATTGCTCAAGAGTCTAATTTCGGATGTTTGAGATATTTTCACAACTGCAAGGTGAATTTGGGCAAACTGTGACCCATCGCCGCTCTAAGTAATTGGCATTTTTTCTGTAAAAAAGTCGTAATTTCAAACTGCGCATACGTGCAGAGAGCCAGAATTTGATTCCAAAATATGGTTCAAGCGTCGAGTTTGGGATGTTTGTGATATTTTTAAAACTGCAGGGAGGGTTTGGCAAAATGTGACCAATCGCTGATCCCAGTAATTGGCATATATTCGGTATAAAAAGTCGTAATTTCAAACTGCGAATACGTGTAGAGAGCAAGAATTTGCCTCCAAAATATGGCTCAAGGGTCGAGTTTGGGATATTTTTAAAACTGCAGGGAGGGTTTAGGCAAAATATGACCCTTCGCTGATCCCAGTAATTGGCATATATTCAGTATAAAAAGTCGTAATTTCAAACTGCGAATACGTGCAGAGAGCCAGAATTTGGCTCCAAAATATGGCTCAATAGTCGAATTTGGGATGTTTGGGATACTTTCAAAACTGCTGGGTGGGTTTGGCCAAACTGTGACCCATCGCCGCTCTCAGTAATTGGCATATTTTCGGTAAAATTCGTAATTTCAAACTGCGAAAACGTGCCGAGAGCCAGAATTTGGCTCCAAAATATGGCTCAATGTCGAACTTGGGAAGTTTGGTATATTTTGTAAACTGCAAAGAGGGCTTCGGCAAAATGTCATCAATCACCGCTTTCAGTAACTGGCATATTTTCGGTATAAAAAGTCGTAAATTCATACGGCGAATACGTACAGAGAGCCAGAAATTGTCTCCAAAATATGCCTCAGAGGTCGTATTTGGGATGTTTCGGATATTTTGAAAACTGAAGGGGAGTTTGGGCAAAATGTGACCCATCGCCGTTTTCAGTATTTGGCATATTTTCAGTATAAAAAGTCGTAATTTCAAAATGTGAATACGTGCAGAGAGCCAGAATTAAGCTCAAAAATATGGCTCAAGAGTCGAGTTTGGGATGTTTGGGATATTTTGCAAACTGCAGGGAGGGCTTGAGCAAAATGTGATCCATCGCCGCTTTCAGTGACTGGCATATTTTCGGTATAAAAAGTCGTAATTTCATACTGCGAATACGTGCAGAGAGCCAAAATTGGTTCCAAAATATGCCTCAAGGGTCATATTTGGGATGTTTGGATATTTTGAAAACTGCAGGGGGGTTTGGGCAAAATGTTACCCATCGCTGCTTTCAGTACTTGGCATATTTTCGGTATAAAATATCGTAATTTCAAACTGCGAGTACGTGCAGAGACAGACCTTGGCTCCAAAATATGGCTCAAGCGTCGAATTTGGGATGTTTGGGATATTTTGAAAACTGCAGGGGGGGCTTGGGCAAAATGTGACTCATCGCCGCTTTCAGTATTTGGCATATTTTGGGTATAAAAAGTCGTAATTTCAAACTGCGAATACGTGCAGAGAGAAAGAATTTGGCTCAAAATATGGTTCAAGCGTCGAGTTTGGAATGTTTGTGATATTTTTAAAACTGCAGGGACGGTTTGGGCAAAATGTGACCCTTCGCTGATCCCAGTAATTGGCATATATTCAGTATAAAAAGTCGTAATTTCAAACTGCGAATACGTGCAGAGAGCCAGAATTTGGCTCCAAAATATGCCTCAAGTGTCGAACTTGGGAAGTTTGGTATATTTTGTAAACTGCAAAGAGGGCTTCGGCAAAATGTCATCAATCACCGCTTTCAGTAACTGGCATATTTTCGGTATAAAAAGTCGTAAATTCATACGGCGAATACGTGCAGAGAGCCAGAAATTGTCTCCAAAATATGCCTCAGAGGTCGTATTTGGGATGTTTCGGATATTTTGAAAACTGAAGGGGAGTTTGGGCAAAATGTGACATCGCCGTTTTCAGTATTTGGCATATTTTCAGTATAAAAAGTCGTAATTTCAAAATGTGAATACGTGCAGAGAGCCAGAATTAAGCTAAAAAATATGGCTCAAGAGTCGAGTTTGGGATGTTTGGGATATTTTGAAAACTGCAGGGGGGGTTTGGGCAAAATGTGACTCATCGCCGCTTTCAGCATTTGGCATATTTTGGGTATAAAATATCGTAATTTCAAACTGCGAATACCTGCAGAGAGCCAGACCTTGGCTCCAAAATATGGATCAAGCGTCGAATTTGGATGTTTGGGATATTTTCAAAACTGTAGGGTGGGTTTTCGCAAACTGTGACCCATCGTTACTCTCAGTAATTGGCATATTTTCGGTGTAAAATTCGTAATTTCAAACTGCGAATACATGCAGAGAACCAGAATTTTTCTCCTTAATATGGCCCAAGCGTCGAATTTGGGATGTTTGGGATATTTTGAAAACTGCAGGGAGGGTTTAGGCAAAATGTGATCCATCGCCGCTTTCAGTAATTGGCATTTTCTCTGTATAAAAAGTCGTAATTTCAAATTGCGAATAGGTGCAGAGAGCCAGAATTTGGCACCAAAATATGGTTCAAGCGTCGAATTTGGGATGTTTGTGATATTTTTAAAACTGCAGGGAGGGATTGGGCAAAATGTGTCCCATCGGTGATCCCAGTAATTGGCATATATTCGGAATAAAAATTCGTAATTTCAAACTGCGAATACGTGAAGAGAGCGAGAATTTTGCTTCAAAATTTTTTGCTCAAAAGTCAAATTTGGGATGTTTGGGATATTTTGAAACTGCAGTGAGGATTTCGGAAAAATGTGACTCATCGGCGCGTTCAGTAATTAACATATTTTGGTATAAAAAGTCGTAATTTCAAACTGCGAATACGTGCAGAGAGCCAGAATTTGGCTACAAAATATTGATCAAGGGTCGAATTTGGGATGTTTGGGATATTTTGAAAACTGCAGGGGGGGTTTGGGCAAAATGTGACTCATCGCCGCTTTCAGTATTTGGCATATTTTGGGTATAAAAAGTCGTAATTTCAAACTGCGAATACGTGCAGAGGGAAAGAATTTGGCTCAAAAATATGGTTCAAGCGTCGAATTTGGGATGTTTGTGATATTTTTAAAACTGCAGGGACGGTTTGGGCAAAATGTGACACTTCGCTGATCCCAGTAATTGGCACATATTCAGTATAAAAAGTCGTAATTTCAAACTGCGAATACGTGCAGAGAGCCAGAATTTGGCTCCAAAATATGCCTCAAGGGTCGTATTTGGGATGTTTTGGATATTTTAAAAACTGCAGGGGGGTTTGGGCAAAATGTGGCCCATAGCGCTTTCAGTATTTTGCATGTTTTCGGTATAAAAAGTCGTAATTTCAAACTGCGAATACGTGCAGAGAGCCAGAATTTGTCTTTAAAATATGGTTCAAGGGTCGAATTTGGATGTTTGGGATTTTTTAAAACTGCAGGGAGGACTTGGGCAAAATGTGACACATCGGCGCGTTCAGTAATTGGCGTAGTTTCGGTATAAAATTCGTAATTTCAAACGGCGAATACGTGCAGAGAGCCAGAACTTGGCTCCAAATTATGGCTCAAGCGTCGAATTTGGGTTTGGGATATTTTCAAAACTGCAGGGTGGCTTATGGCAAACTGTGACCCATCGCCGCTCTCAGTAATTGGAATATTTTCGTTATAAAATTCGTAATTCCAAACTGCGAAAACGTGCCGAGACCCAGAATTTGGCTCCAAAATATGGCTCAAGCGTCGAATTTGGGACGTTTGGGATATTTTGAAAACTGCAGAGAGGGCTCGGGCAAAATGTGATCCATCGCCGCTTTCAGTAACTGGCATATTTTCGGTATAAAAAGTCGTAAGTTCATACTGCGAATACGTGCAGAGAGCCAGAAATTGGCTCCAAAATATTCCTCAAGGGTCGTATTTAGGATGTTTGGGATATTTCGAAAACTGCAAAGGGGTTTGGACAAAATGCAACCCATGACGCTTTCAGTAATTGGTATATTTTCGGTATAAAAAGTCGTAGTTTCAAACTGCGAATAAGTGCAGAGAGCCAGAATTTGGCTCCAAAATATGGTTCAAGGGTCGACTTTGGGATGTTTGGGATATTTTGAAAACTGCAGAGAGTGTTTGGGCAAAATGTGATCCATCGCCGCTCTAAGTAATTAGCATTTTTTCTCTATAAAAAGGCGTAATATCAAACTGCGAATACGTGCAGAGAGCTAAAATTTGGCTCCAAAATATGGTTCAAGCGTCGAATTTGGGATGTTATTGATATTTTTAAAACTGCATGGAGGGTTTGGGCAAAATGTGACCCTTCGCTGATCCCAGTAATTGGCATATATTCGGTATAAAAAGTCGTAATTTCAAACTGCGAATACGTGCAGAGAGCCAGAATTTGGCTCAAAAACATTGCTCAATAGTCGAATTTGGGATATTTGGGATATTTTCAAAACTGCAGGGAGGGTTTGGGCATAATGTGACTCATCGGCGCGTTCAGTAATTGGCATATTTTCGATATAAAAATTCGTAATTTCAAACTGCGAATACATGCAGAGAGCCAGAATTTGGCTCGTTAATTAATATGGCCCAAGCGTCGAATTTGGGATGTTTGGATATTTTGAAAACTTCATGAAGGTTTTGGGCAAAATGTGAAACATCGCCGCTTTCAGTAATTGGCATTTTTTCTGTATAAAAAGTCGTTATTTCAAACTGCGAATACGTGCAGAGAGCCAGAATTTGATTCCAAAATATGGTTCAAGCGTCGAGTTTGGGATGTTTGTTATATTTTTAAAACTGCAGGGAGGGTTTGGGCAAAATGTGACCATCGCTGATCCCAGTAATTGGCATATATTCGGTATAAAAAGTCGTAATTTCAAACTGCGAATACGTGCAGAGAGCGAGAATTTGGCCCCAAAATATGGTTCAAGGGTCGAATTTGGGATGTTTGGGATATTTTCAAAACTGCAGAGAGGGTTTGGGCAAAATGTGACTCATCGCGCGTTCAGTAATTGGCATATTTTAGGTATAAAAGTCGTAATTTCAAACTGCGAATACGTGCAGAGAGCCAGAATTTGGCTCCAAAATATGGCTCAATAGTCGAATTTGGGATGTTTGGGATATTTTCAAAACTGCAGGGTGGGTTTGGGCAAACTGTGACCCATCGCCGCTCTCAGTAATTGGCATATTTTCGGTATAAAATTCGTAATTTCAAACTGCGAAAACGTGCTGAGAGCCAGAATTTGGCTCCAAAATATGGCTCAAGGTCGAACTTGGGAAGTTTGGGATATTTTGTAAACTGCAAAGAGGGCTTCGGCAAAATGTAATCAATCACCGCTGGCATATTTTCGGTATAAAAAGTCGTAATTTCATGCTGCGAATACGTGCAGAGAGCCAGAAATTGTTTCCAAAATATGCCTCAGAGGTCGTATTTGGGATGTTTGGGATATTTTGAAAACTGCAGGGGAGTTTGGGCAAAATGTGACCATCGCCGCTTTCAGTAATTGGCATATTTTCGGTATTAAAAGCTGTAATTTCAAAATGCGAATACGTGCAGAGAGCCAGAATTTAGCTCCAAAATATGGTTCAAGAGTCGAATTTGGGATGTTTGGGATATTTTCAAAACGGCAGGGTGGGTTTGGGCAAACTGTGACCCATCGCCGCTCTCAGTAATTGGCTTATTTTCGGTATAAAATTCGTAATTTCAAACTGCGAAAACGTGCCGAGAACCAGAATTTGGCTCCAAAATATGGCTCAAGCGTCAAATTTGGGACGTTTGGGATATTTTGAAAACTGCAGGGAGAGCTTGAGCCAAATGTGATCCATCGCCGCTTTCAGTGACTGGCATATTTTCGGAATAAAAAGTCGTAATTTCATACTGCAAATACGTTCAGAGAGCCAGAAATTGGCTCCAAAATATGCCTCAAGGGTCGTATTTGGGATGTTTGGATATTTTGAAAACTGCAGGGGGGGGGGGGGGCAAAATGTGACCCATCGCTGATTTCAGTATTTGGCATATTTTCGGTATAAAATGTCGTAATTTCAAACTGCGAATACTTGCAGAGAGCCAGAATTTGGCTACAAAATATGGTTCAATTGGCGAATTTAGGATGTTTGGCATATTTTGAAAACTGCAGAGAGGACTTGGGCAAAATGTGACTCTTCAGCACGTTCAGTAATTGGCATATTTTCGGTATAAAAATTCGTAATTTCAAACTGCGAATACGTGCCGAGAGCCAGAAATTGGCTCCAAAATATGGTTCAATCGTCGAATTTGGGACGTTTGGGATATTTTCAAAACTGCAGGGAGGGCTCGGGCAAAATATGATCCATCGCCGCTTTCAGTAACTTGCATATTTTCAGTATAAAAAGTCGTAATCTCATACTGCGAATACGTGCATAGAGCCAGAAATTGGCTCCAAAATATTCCTTATGGATCGTATTTGCGATGTTTGGATATTTTGAAAACTGCAGGGGGGGGGGGGGTTGGGCAAAATGTGACCCATCGCTGATTTCAGTATTTGGCATATTTTCGGTATAAAATGTCGTAATTTCAAACTGCGAATACTTGCAGAGAGCCAGAATTTGGCTACAAAATATGGTTCAATTGGCGAATTTAGGATGTTTGGCATATTTTGAAAACTGCAGAGAGGACTTGGGCAAAATGTGACTCTTCAGCACGTTCAGTAATTGGCATATTTTCGGTATAAAAATTCGTAATTTCAAACTGCGAATACGTGCCGAGAGCCAGAAATTGGCTCCAAAATATGGTTCAATCGTCGAATTTGGGACGTTTGGGATATTTTCAAAACTGCAGGGAGGGCTTGGGCAAAATATGATCCATCGCCGCTTTCAGTAACTTGCATATTTTCAGTATAAAAAGTCGTAATCTCATACTGCGAATACGTGCATAGAGCCAGAAATTGGCTCCAAAATATTCCTTATGGATCGTATTTGGGATGTTTGGATATTTTGAAAACTGCAGGGGGGGGGGGTTGGGCAAAATGTGACCCATCGCTGATTTCAGTATTTGGCATATTTTCGGTATAAAATGTCGT
Source organism: Procambarus clarkii (assembly GCF_040958095.1). NCBI lineage: Eukaryota > Metazoa > Arthropoda > Malacostraca > Decapoda > Cambaridae > Procambarus > Procambarus clarkii. The sequence continues at coordinate 26,116,337 of NC_091226.1, read as the reverse complement.
AATTTCAAACTGCGAATACTTGCAGAGAGCCAGAATTTGGCTACAAAATATGGTTCAATTGGCGAATTTAGGATGTTTGGCATATTTTGAAAACTGCAGAGAGGACTTGGGCAAAATGTGACTCTTCAGCACGTTCAGTAATTGGCATATTTTCGGTATAAAAATTCGTAATTTCAAACTGCGAATACGTGCCGAGAGCCAGAAATTGGCTCCAAAATATGGTTCAATCGTCGAATTTGGGACGTTTGGGATATTTTCAAAACTGCAGGGAGGGCTTGGGCAAAATATGATCCATCGCCGCTTTCAGTAACTTGCAGTTTTTCAGTATAAAAAGTCGTAATCTCATACTGCGAATACGTGCATAGAGCCAGAAATTGGCTCCAAAATATTCCTTATGGATCGTATTTGGGATGTTTGGATATTTTGAAAACTGCAGAGTGGTTTGGGCAAAATGTGACCCATCGCAGCTCTCAGTAATTGGCATATTTTCAGTATAAAAAGTCGTAATTTCAAACTGCGAATACGTGCAGAGAGCCAGAATTTGGCTCCAAATAATGCCAAATTTACCTCAAATAAATGCCAAATACGACCTCTGAGGCATATTTTGGAGACAATTTCTGGCTCTCTGCACGTATTCGCCGTATGAATTTACGACTTTTTATACCGAAAATATGCCAGTTACTGAAAGCGGTGATTGATGACATTTTGCCGAAGCCCTCTTTGCAGTTTACAAAATATACCAAACTTCCCAAGTTCGACAATTGAGCCATATTTTGGAGCCAAATTCTGGCTCTCGGCACGTTTTCGCAGTTTGAAATTACGAATTTTATACCGAAAATATGCCAATTACTGAGAGCGGCGATGGGTCACAGTTTGGCCAAACCCACCCTGCAGTTTTGAAAGTATCCCAAACCTCCCAAATTCGACTATTGAGCCATATTTTGGAGCCAAATTCTGGCTCTCTGCACGTATTCGCAGTTTGAAATTACGAATTTTTATACAGAAAATTTCCCAATTACTGAACACGCTGATGTGTCACATTTTGCCCAAGTCCTCCCTGCAGTTTTCAAAAAATCCCAAACATCCCAAATTCAACTCTAGAGCCATATTTTGGAGCCAAATTCTGGCTCTCCGCACGTATTCGCAGTTTGAAATTACGACTTTTTATACCAAAAATATGCCAAATACTGAAAGCAGCGATGAGTCACATTTTGCCATAACCCCCGCCTGCAATTTTCAAAATATCCCAAACATCCCAAATTCGACCCTTAAAGCATTATTTGGAGCCAAATTCTGACTCTCTGCACGTATTCGCAGTTTGAAATTACGACTTTTTATACTGAAAATATGCCAATTACTGAGAGCTGCGATGGGTCACATTTTGCCCAAACCACTCTGCAGTTTTCAAAATATCCCAAACATCCCAAATACGACCCATGAGGAATATTTTGGAGCCAATTTCTGGCTCTATGCACGTATTCGCAGTATGAGATTACGACTTTTTATACTGAAATATGCAAGTTACTGAAAGCGGCGATGGATCACATTTTCCCCAAGCCCTCCCTGCAGTTTTGAAAATATCCCAAACGTCCCAAATTCGACTATTGAGCCATATTTTGGAGCAAAATTCTGGCTCTCGGCACGTATTCGCAGTTTGAAATTACGAATTTTTATACCGAAAATATGCCAATTACTGAACGTGCTGAAGAGTCACATTTTGCCCAAGTCTTCCCTGCAGTTTTCAAAATATCCCAAACATCCTAAATTCGCCAATTGAACCATATTTTGTAGCCAAATTCTGGCTCTCTGCACGTATTCGCAGTTTGAAATTACGACATTTTATACCGAAAATATGCCAAATACTGAGAGCAGCGATGGGTCACATTTTGCCCAAACCCCCCCTGCAGTTTTCAAAATATCCAAACATCCCAAATACGACCCTTGAGGCATATTTTGGAGCCAATTTCTGGCTCTCTGAACGTATTTCAGTATGAAATTACGACTTTTTATACCGAAAATATGCCAGTCACTGAAAGCGGCGATGGATCACATTTTGCTCAAGCGCTCCCTGCAGTTTTCAAAATATCCCAAACGTCCCAAATTCGACGCTTGAGCCATATTTTGGGGCCAAATTCTGGCTCTCGGCACGTTTTCGCAGTTTGAAATTACGAATTTTATACCGAAAATAAGCCAATTACTGAGTGCAGCGATGGGTCACAGTTTGCCCAAACCCACCCTGCCGTTTTGAAAATATCCCAAACAACCCAAATTCGACTCTTGAACCATATTTTGGAGCTAAATTCTGGCTCTCTGCACGTATTCGCATTTTGAAATAACAACTTTTAATTCCGAAAATATGCCAATTACTGAACGCGCCGATGAATCACATTTTGCCCAAACCCCCCATGCAGTTTTAAAAATATCCTAAACATCCCAAATTCGACCATTGAACCATATTTTGGAGCCAAATTCTGGCTCTCTGCACGTATTCGCAGTTTGAAATTACGACTTTTTATACTGAAAATATGCCAAATACTGAAAGCGGCGATGGGTCACATTTTGCCCAAACTCCCCTGCAGTTTTCAAAATACCCCAAACATCCCAAATACGACCTCTGAGGCATATTTTGAAAACAATTTCTGGCTCTCTGAACGTATTTGCAGTATGAAATTACGACTTTTTATGCCGAAAATATGCCAGTCACTGAAAGCGGCGATGGATCACATTTTGCTCAAACGCTCCCTGCAGTTTTCAAAATATCCCAAACGTCCCAAATTCGACGCTTGAGCAATATTTTGGAGCCAGATTCTGGCTCTCGGCACGTTTTCGCAGTTTGAAATTACGAATTTTATACCGAAAATATGCCAATTACTGAGATCGGCGATATGTCACAGTTTGCCCAAACCCACCTTGCAGTTTTGAAAATATCCCAAACATCCCAAATTCGACTATTGAGCCATATTTTGGAGCCAAATTCTGGCTCTTTGCACGTACTCGCAGTTTGAAATTACGACTTTTTATACCTAAAATATGCCAATTACTGAAAGCGCCGATGAGTCACATTTTGCCCAAACCCTCCCTGCAGTTTTGAAAATATCCCAAATATCCCAAATTCGACCCTTGAACCATATTTTGGGGCCAAATTCTCGCTCTCTGCACGTATTCGCAGTTTGAAATTACGACTTTTTATACCGAATATATGCCAATTACTGGGATCAGCGATTGGTCACATTTTGCCCAAACCCTCCCTGCAGTTTTAAAATTATCACAAACATCCCAAACTCGACGCTTGAACCATATTTTGGAATCAAATTCTGGCTCTCTGCACGTATTCGCAGTTTGAAATTACGACTTTTTATACAGAAAAAATGCCAATTACTGAAAGCGGCGATGGTTCACATTTTGCCCAAAACCTTCATGAAGTTTTCAAAATATCCCAAACATCCCAAATTCAACGCTTGGGCCATATTAGGGAGCCAAATTCTGGCTCTCTGCATGTATTCGCAGTTTGAAATTACGAATTTTTATACTGAAAATATGTCAAATACTGAAAGCGGCGATGGGTCACATTTTGCCCAAACTCCCCTGCAGTTTTCAAAATATCCCAAACATCCCAAATAAGACCTCTGAGGCATATTTTGGAGCCAAGTTCTGGCTCTCTGCACGTATTCGCAATTTGAAATTACGAATTTTTATACCGAAAATATGCCAATTACTGAACTCGCCGATGTGTCACATTTTGCGCAAGTCCTCCTTGCAGTTTTCAAAAAATCCCAAACATCCCAAATTCGACCCTTGAACCATATTTTGGAGCCAAATTCTGGCTCTCTGCACGTATTCGCAGTTTGAAATTACAACTTTTTATACCGAAAATATGCCAATTACTGAACGCGCCGATGAGTCACATTTTGCCCAAACCCCCCCGTGCAGTTTTGAAAATATCTCAAACATCCCAAGTTCGACCCTTGAGCCATATTTCGGAGCCAAATTCTTGCTCTCTACACGTATTCGCAGTTTGAAATTACGACTTTTTATACCGAAAATATGCCAAATACTGAGAGCGACGATGAGTCACATTTTGCCCAAACCCCCCGTGCAGTTTTCAAAATATCTCAAACATCCCAAATTTGACGCTTGAGCAATGTTTTGGAGCATAATTCTCGCTCTCTGCACGTATTCGCAGTTTGAAATTACGACTTTTTGTACCGAATATATGCCAATTACTGGGATCAGCGATGGGTCACATTTTGCCCAAACCCTCCCTGCAGTTTTAAAAATATCACAAACATCCCAAATTCCATGCTTGAACCATATTTTGGAGCCAAATTCTGGCTCTCTGCACGTATTCGCAGTTTGAAATTACGACATTTTATTCCGAAATTATGCCAAATACTGAAAGGGGAGATGGGTCACAGTTTGCCCAAATCCACCCTGCAGTTTTGAAATAATCCCAAACATCCCAAATTCGACGCTTGAGCCATATTTTGGAGCCAAGTTCTGGCTCTCTGCACGTATTCGCAGTTTGAAATTACGAATTTTTATACCGAAAATATGCCAATTACTGAACGCCCCGATGTGTCACATTTTGCCCATGTCCCACATGCAGTTTTCAAAAAATCCCAAACATCCCAAATTCGACCCTTGAACCATATTTTGGAGCCAAATTCTGGCTCTCTGTACGTATTCGCAGTTTGATATTACGACTTTTTATACCGAAAATATGCAAAATACTGAAAGCGGCGATGGGTCACATTTTGCCCAAACCCCCCTGCAGTTTTCAAAATATCCCAAACATCCCAAATACGACCCTTGAGGCATATTTTGGAGCCAAATTCTGGCTCTCTGCACGTATTCGCAGTTTGAAATTACGACTTTTTGTACCGAATATATGCCAATTACTGGGATCAGCGATGGGTCACATTTTGCCCAAACCCTCCCTGCAGTTTTAAAAATATCACAAACATCCCAAATTCCACGCTTGAACCATATTTTGGAGCCAAATTCTGGCTCTCTGCACGTATCCGCAGTTTGAAATTACGACATTTTATTCCGAAATTATGCCAAATACTGAAAGGGGAGATGGGTCACAGTTTGCCCAAACCCACCCTGCAGTTTTGAAAATATCCCAAACATCCCAAATTCGACGCTTGAGCCATATTTTGGAGCCAAATTCTGGCTCTTTGCACGTACTCGCAGTTTGAAATTACGACTTTTTATACCTAAAATATGCCAATTACTGAAAGCGCCGATGAGTCATATTTTGCCCAAACCCTCCCTGCAGTTTTGAAAATATCCCAAATATCCCAAATTCGACCCTTGAACCATATTTTGGGGCCAAATTCTCGCTCTCTGCACGTATTCGCAGTTTGAAATTACGACTTTTTATACCGAATATATGCCAATTACTGGGATCAGCGATTGGTCACATTTTGCCCAAACCCTCCCTGCAGTTTTAAAATTATCACAAACATCCCAAACTCGACGCTTGAACCATATTTTGGAATCAAATTCTGGCTCTCTGCACGTATTCGCAGTTTGAAATTACGACTTTTTATACAGAAAAAATGCCAATTACTGAAAGCGGCGATGGTTCACATTTTGCCCAAAACCTTCATGAAGTTTTCAAGATATCCCAAACATCCCAAATTCAACGCTTGGGCCATATTAGGGAGCCAAATTCTGGCTCTCTGCATGTATTCGCAGTTTGAAATTACGAATTTTTATACTGAAAATATGTCAAATACTGAAAGCGGCGATGGGTCACATTTTGCCCAAACTCCCCTGCAGTTTTCAAAATATCCCAAACATCCCAAATAAGACTTCTGAGGCATATTTTGGAGCCAAGTTCTGGCTCTCTGCACGTATTCGCAATTTGAAATTACGAATTTTTATACCGAAAATATGCCAATTACTGAACTCGCCGATGTGTCACATTTTGCGCAAGTCCTCCTTGCAGTTTTCAAAAAATCCCAAACATCCCAAATTCGACCCTTGAACCATATTTTGGAGCCAAATTCTGGCTCTCTGCACGTATTCGCAGTTTGAAATTACAACTTTTTATACCGAAAATATGCCAATTACTGAACGCGCCGATGAGTCACATTTTGCCCAAACCCCCCCGTGCAGTTTTGAAAATATCTCAAACATCCCAAGTTCGACCCTTGAGCCATATTTCGGAGCCAAATTCTTGCTCTCTACACGTATTCGCAGTTTGAAATTACGACTTTTTATACCGAAAATATGCCAAATACTGAGAGCGACGATGAGTCACATTTTGCCCAAACCCCCCCGTGCAGTTTTCAAAATATCTCAAACATCCCAAATTTGACGCTTGAGCAATGTTTTGGAGAATAATTCTCGCTCTCTGCACGTATTCGCAGTTTGAAATTACGACTTTTTGTACCGAATATATGCCAATTACTGGGATCAGCGATGGGTCACATTTTGCCCAAACCCTCCCTGCAGTTTTAAAAATATCACAAACATCCCAAATTCCACGCTTGAACCATATTTTGGAGCCAAATTCTGGCTCTCTGCACGTATTCGCAGTTTGAAATTACGACATTTTATTCCGAAATTATGCCAAATACTGAAAGGGGAGATGGGTCACAGTTTGCCCAAACCCACCCTGCAGTTTTGAAATAATCCCAAACATCCCAAATTCGACGCTTGAGCCATATTTTGGAGCCAAGTTCTGGCTCTCTGCACGTATTCGCAGTTTGAAATTACGAATTTTTATACCGAAAATATGCCAATTACTGAACGCCCCGATGTGTCACATTTTGCCCATGTCCCACATGCAGTTTTCAAAAAATCCCAAACATCCCAAATTCGACCCTTGAACCATATTTTGGAGCCAAATTCTGGCTCTCTGTACGTATTCGCAGTTTGATATTACGACTTTTTATACCGAAAATATGCAAAATACTGAAAGCGGCGATGGGTCACATTTTGCCCAAACCCCCCTGCAGTTTTCAAAATATCCCAAACATCCCAAATACGACCCTTGAGGCATATTTTGGAGCCAAATTCTGGCTCTCTGCACGTATTCGCAGTTTAAAATTACGACTTTTTGTACCGAATATATGCCAATTACTGGGATCAGCGATGGGTCACATTTTGCCCAAACCCTCCCTGCAGTTTTAAAAATATCACAAACATCCCAAATTCCACGCTTGAACCATATTTTGGAGCCAAATTCTGGCTCTCTGCACGTATTCGCAGTTTGAAATTACGACATTTTATTCCGAAATTATGCCAAATACTGAAAGGGGAGATGGGTCACAGTTTGCCCAAATCCACCCTGCAGTTTTGAAATAATCCCAAACATCCCAAATTCGACGCTTGAGCCATATTTTGGAGCCAAGTTCTGGCTCTCTGCACGTATTCGCAGTTTGAAATTACGAATTTTTATACCGAAAATATGACAATTACTGAACGCCCCGATGTGTCACATTTTGCCCATGTCCCACATGCAGTTTTCAAAAAATCCCAAACATCCCAAATTCGACCCTTGAACCATATTTTGGAGCCAAATTCTGGCTCTCTGTACGTATTCGCAGTTTGATATTACGAATTTTTATACCGAAAATATGCAAAATACTGAAAGCGGCGATGGGTCACATTTTGCCCAAACCCCCCTGCAGTTTTCAAAATATCCCAAACATCCCAAATACGACCCTTGAGGCATATTTTGGAGCCAAATTCTGGCTCTCTGCACGTATTCGCAGTTTGAAATTACGACTTTTTATACTGAATATATGCCAATTACTGGGATCAGCGAAGGGTCACATTTTGCCCAAACCGTCCCTGCAGTCTTAAAAATATCACAAACATCCTAAATTCGACGCTTGAACCATATTTTTGAGCCAAATTCTTTCTCTCTCTGCACGTATTCGCAGTTTGAAATTACGACTTTTTATACCGAAAATATGCCAAGTACACGAAAACCGCTCTATTCCGGCTGAAACGTCGATATATGCAATAAAAACAGAACTTCTTTCCTTTTCAATATCTTACTCAGTATTTTAACGAGAAACAAATAGTTGATTGAAAATGAAGTATTTAAGGTTATTATCTAATCAATTATGTGTTTGCATCATTTTTATTGTATATATAATGAATTAATACCAATAAACTGAAAATTCACAAAAACGTGGAAAAACGGCAAAATATTGCCTAATTCGATGATATTTTGTTTAACTCACATAAAGGAAAAGTTGATGATAAACGTCAAAATATTGCTAAATTCGAAGATTTTTCGAACGAAACAAAATGCATGAAAACTTGCTTAAAATGCAATATTATGCGAAGTTCTGAGATTTGAAGGCCAAATCACATATCGTGATATTACATGTAATAGTATCGAAATATTGGTAAAAATGAATATATTTATGTAATATCAAACTACATGATTAACCTGAAAAAGTCACTATTTTACCATATTTGAGGATTTTAACTTCAAATCATAGAGCGAGGTTTCGTATTATTTAGATCAAAGAAAAGACATATGACAATGTTGTTTCCAATACAAATGATAAAAAACAATGTGTTTTCATTAGAATTAACTAAAATGTTCTTGATTTTCCGTTTATATTACCGATGGAAGATGTACACGAAAACCGCTCTAATCCGGCTGAAACGTCGATATATGCAATAAAAACCGAACTTCTCCCCTTTTCAATATCTTACTCAGTATTTTAACGAGAAACAAATGGTTGATTGAAAATGAAGTATTTAAGGTTAATATCTAATCAATTATGTGTTTGCATCATTTTTATCGTATATTTAATGAATTAATAACAGTAAACTGAAGATTAACAAAAACGTGGGAAAACGGCAAAATATTGCCTAATGCGATAATATTATGTTTAAATCACATAAAGGAAAAGGGGATGATAAACGTCAAAATATGCTAAATTCGATGATTTTTCGTACGGAACAAAATGCAAGAAAACTTGCTTAAAATGCAATATTATGCGACATTCTGAGATTTGAAGGCCAAATCACATCGTGATACTACATGAAATAGTATCGAAATATTGGTAAAAATGAATATATTTACGTAATATCAAACTACATGATTAACGTGAAAAACTCACTATTTTACCATATTTGAGGATTTTAACTACATATCACAGAGCGAGCTTCGTATAATTTAGATCCAAGAAAAGACATATGACAATGTTGTTTCCAATACAAATGATTAAAAACAATGTGTTTTCATTAGAATTAACTAAAATGTTCTTGATTTTCCGTTTATATTACCGATGGAAGATGTACACGTAAAACCGCTCTAATCCGGCTGAAACGTCGATATAGGCAATAAAATCCGAACTTCTCCCCTTTTCAATATCTTACTCAGTATTTTAACGAGAAACAAATAGTTGATTGAAAATGAAGTATTTAAGGTTATTATCTAATCAATTATGTGTTTACATCATTTTTATCGTATATATAATAATACCGATAGACTGAAAATTCACAAAAACGTGGAAAAACGGCAAAATATTGCCTAATTCGATGATATTATGCTTAAATCACATAAAGGAAAAGGGGATGATAAACGTCAAAATATTGCTAAATTCGATGATTTTTCGTACGAAACAAAATGCAAGAAAACTTGCTTTAAATGCAGTATTATGCAAAATTCTGAGATTTGAAGGCCAAATCACATATCGTGATACTACATGAAATTGTATCGAAATATTGGTAAAAATGAATATATTTACGTAATATTAAAGTACATGAAAAACGTGAAAAAGTCACTATTTATCCATATTTGAGGATTTTAACTTCATATCATAGAGCGAGGTTTCGTATTATTTAGATCCAAGAAAAGACATATGACAATGTTGTTTTCAATACATATGATAAAAATCAATTTGTTTTCATTAGAATTAACTAAAATGTTCCTGATTTTCCGTTTATATTACCGATGGAAGATGTACACGAAAAAATCTCTATTCCGGCTGAAACGTCGATATATGCAATAAAAACCGAACTTCACCCCTTTTAAATATCTTACTCAGTATTTTAATGAGAAACAAATAGTTGATTGAAAATTAAGTATTTAAGGTTATTATCTAATCAATTATGTGTTTGCATCATTTTTATCGTATATTTAGTGAATTATTAACAATAAACTAATAATTCACAAAAACGTGGGAAAACGGCAAAATATTGCCTAATGCGACGATTATTATCTAATCTTGCTTAGAAAAATCAAGAACATCAGTTTCAGTTTATAAACAAAAATCAAGAACATTTTAGTTAATTCTAATGAATTAATGATTTGACGTTTAGAACAATTAGAATTTCGCCTAATATTGAAATTATGTCTTTTTATACCGAATATATGCTAATTACTGGGATCAGCGATGGGTCACATTTTGCCTAAACCCTCCCTGCAGTTTTAAAAATATCAAAAACATCCCAAATTCGACTCTTGAACCATATTTTGGAGCCAAATTCTGGCTCTCTGCACGTATTCGCAGTTTGAAATTACGACATTTTATACAGAAAAAATGCCAATTACTGAAAGCGGCGATGGATCACATTTTGCCCAAACCCCCCTGCAGTTTTCAAAATATCCCAAACATCCCAAATACGACCCTTGAGGCATATTTTGGAGCCAAATTCTGGCTCTCTGCACGTATTCGCAGTTTGAAATTACGACTTTTTATACTGAATATATGCCAATTACTGGGATCAGCGAAGGGTCACATTTTGCCCAAACCGTCCCTGCAGTCTTAAAAATATCACAAACATCCTAAATTCGACGCTTGAACCATATTTTTGAGCCAAATTCTTTCTCTCTGCACGTATTCGCAGTTTGAAATTACGACTTTTTATACCGAAAATATGCCAAGTACACGAAAACCGCTCTATTCCGGCTGAAACGTCGATATATGCAATAAAAACAGAACTTCTTTCCTTTTCAATATCTTACTCAGTATTTTAACGAGAAACAAATAGTTGATTGAAAATGAAGTATTTAAGGTTATTATCTAATCAATTATGTGTTTGCATCATTTTTATTGTATATATAATGAATTAATACCAATAAACTGAAAATTCACAAAAACGTGGAAAAACGGCAAAATATTGCCTAATTCGATGATATTTTGTTTAACTCACATAAAGGAAAAGTTGATGATAAACGTCAAAATATTGCTAAATTCGAAGATTTTTCGAACGAAACAAAATGCATGAAAACTTGCTTAAAATGCAATATTATGCGAAGTTCTGAGATTTGAAGGCCAAATCACATATCGTGATATTACATGTAATAGTATCGAAATATTGGTAAAAATGAAATATTTATGTAATATCAAACTACATGATTAACCTGAAAAAGTCACTATTTTACCATATTTGAGGATTTTAACTTCAAATCATAGAGCGAGGTTTCGTATTATTTAGATCAAAGAAAAGACATATGACAATGTTGTTTCCAATACAAATGATAAAAAACAATGTGTTTTCATTAGAATTAACTAAAATGTTCTTGATTTTCCGTTTATATTACCGATGGAAGATGTACACGAAAACCGCTCTAATCCGGCTGAAACGTCGATATATGCAATAAAAACCGAACTTCTCCCCTTTTCAATATCTTACTCAGTATTTTAACGAGAAACAAATGGTTGATTGAAAATGAAGTATTTAAGGTTAATATCTAATCAATTATGTGTTTGCATCATTTTTATCGTATATTTAATGAATTAATAACAGTAAACTGAAGATTAACAAAAACGTGGGAAAACGGCAAAATATTGCCTAATGCGATAATATTATGTTTAAATCACATAAAGGAAAAGGGGATGATAAACGTCAAAATATGCTAAATTCGATGATTTTTCGTACGGAACAAAATGCAAGAAAACTTGCTTAAAATGCAATATTATGCGACATTCTGAGATTTGAAGGCCAAATCACATCGTGATACTACATGAAATAGTATCGAAATATTGGTAAAAATGAATATATTTACGTAATATCAAACTACATGATTAACGTGAAAAACTCACTATTTTACCATATTTGAGGATTTTAACTACAAATCACAGAGCGAGGTTTCGTATAATTTAGATCCAAGAAAAGACATATGACAATGTTGTTTCCAATACAAATGATTAAAAACAATGTGTTTTCATTAGAATTAACTAAAATGTTCTTGATTTTCCGTTTATATTACCGATGGAAGATGTACACGTAAAACCGCTCTAATCCGGCTGAAACGTCGATATATGCAATAAAAACCGAACTTCTCCCCTTTTCAATATCTTACTCAGTATTTTAACGAGAAACAAATAGTTGATTGAAAATGAAGTATTTAAGGTTATTATCTAATCAATTATGTGTTTACATCATTTTTATCGTATATATAATAACTTAATACCGATAGACTGAAAATTCACAAAAACGTGGAAAAACGGCAAAATATTGCCTAATTCGATGATATTATGCTTAAATCACATAAAGGAAAAGGGGATGATAAACGTCAAAATATTGCTAAATTCGATGATTTTTCGTACGAAACAAAATGCAAGAAAACTTGCTTTAAATGCAGTATTATGCAAAATTCTGAGATTTGAAGGCCAAATCACATATCGTGATACTACATGAAATTGTATCGAAATATTGGTAAAAATGAATATATTTACGTAATATTAGAGTACATGAAAAACGTGAAAAAGTCACTATTTATCCATATTTGAGGATTTTAACTTCATATCATAGAGCGAGGTTTCGTATTATTTAGATCCAAGAAAAGACATATGACAATGTTGTTTTCAATACATATGATAAAAATCAATTTGTTTTCATTAGAATTAACTAAAATGTTCTTGATTTTCCGTTTATATTACCGATGGAAGATGTACACGAAAAAATCTCTATTCCGGCTGAAACGTCGATATATGCAATAAAAACCGAACTTCACCCCTTTTAAATATCTTACTCAGTATTTTAATGAGAAACAAATAGTTGATTGAAAATTAAGTATTTAAGGTTATTATCTAATCAATTATGTGTTTGCATCATTTTTATCGTATATTTAGTGAATTATTAACAATAAACTAATAATTCACAAAAACGTGGGAAAACGGCAAAATATTGCCTAATGCGACGATTATTATCTAATCTTGCTTAGAAAAATCAAGAACATCAGTTTCAGTTTATAAACAAAAATCAAGAACATTTTAGTTAATTCTAATGAATTAATGATTTGACGTTTAGAACAATTAGAATTTCGCCTAATATTGAAATTATGTCTTTTTATACCGAATATATGCTAATTACTGGGATCAGCGATGGGTCACATTTTGCCTAAACCCTCCCTGCAGTTTTAAAAATATCAAAAACATCCCAAATTCGACTCTTGAACCATATTTTGGAGCCAAATTCTGGCTCTCTGCACGTATTCGCAGTTTGAAATTACGACATTTTATACAGAAAAAATGCCAATTACTGAAAGCGGCGATGGATCACATTTTGCCCAAACCCTGCTTGCAGTTTTCAAAATATCACAAACATCCCAAATTCGACGCTTGGGCCATATTAACGAGCCAAATTCTGGCTCTCTGCATGTATTCGCAGTGTGAAATTACGAATTTTTATACCAAAATATGCCAATTACTGAACGCGCCGATGAGTCACATTTTGCCCAAACCCTCTCTGCAGTTTTCAAAATATCCCAAACATCCCAGGTTTGACGCTTGAGCAATATTTTGGAGCCAAATTCTCGCTCTCTGCACGTATTCGCAGTTTGAAATTACGACTTTTTATACCGAATATATGCCAATTACTGGATTCAGCGATGGGTCACATTTTGCCCAAACCCTCCCTGCAGTTTTAAAAATATCACAAACATCCCAAATTCGTCTCTTGAACCATATTTTGGAGCCAAATTCTGGCTCTCTGCACGTATTCGCAGTTTGAAATTACGAATTTTTATACCGAAAATATACCAATTACTGAAAGCGGCGATGGGTCACATTTTGCCCAAACCCTTCTGCAGTTTTCGAAATATCCCAAACATCCCAAATACGACCCTTGAGGAATATTTTGGAGCTAAATTCTGGCTTTCTGCACGTATTCGCAGTAAGAAATTACGACATTTTATACCGAAAATATGCCAGTTACTGAAAGCGGCGATGGATCACATTTTACCCAAGCCCTCTCTGCAGTTTTCAAAATATCCCAAACGTCCCAAATTCGACGCTTGAGCCATATTTTGGCGCCAAATTTTGGCTCTCGGCACGTTTTCGCAGTTTGAAATTACGAATTTTATACCGAAAATATGCCAATTACTGAGAGCAGCGATGGGTCACAGTTTGCCCAAATTCACCCTGCAGTTTTGAAAATATCTCAAACATCCCAAATTCGACTCTTGAGCCATATTTTGGAACCAAACTCTGGCTCTCTGCACGTATTCGCAGTTTGAAAATACGACTTTTTATACCGAATATATGCCAATTACTGGGATCAGCCATGGGTCACATTTTGCCCAAACCCTCCCTGCAGCTTTAAAAATATCACAAACATCCCAAATTCGACGCTTGAACCATATTTTGTAGCCAAATTCTCGCTCTTTGCACGTATTCGCAATTTGAAATTACGACTTTTTAAACCGACAATATGCCAAATACTGAAAGCGGCGATGAGTCACATTTTGCCTAAACCCCCCCCCCCCTGCTCTTTTCAAAGAATCCCAAATATCCCAAATTCGACCCTTCAGCCATATTTTTAAGCCAAACTCTGGCTTTCTGCACGTATTCGCAGTTTGAAATTACGACTTTTTTACAGAAAAAATGCCAATTACTGAAAGCGGCGAGGGATCACATTTTTCCCAAACCCTCCCTGCAGTTTTCAAAATATCCAAAACATCCCAAATTTGACGCTTGAGCAATATTTTGGAGCCAAATTCTGGCTCTCTGCATTTATTCGCAGTTTGAAATTATGAATTTTATAACGAAAATATGCCAATTACTGAGAGCGGCGATGGGTCACAGTTTGACCAAACCCACCCTACAGTTTTGAAAATATTCCAAACATCCCAAATTCGACGCTTGAGCCATATTTTGGCGCCAAATTCTGGCTCTCTGCACGTATTCGCAGTTTGAAATTACGACTTTTTATACCGAAAATATGCCAATTGCTGAACGCACCGATGAGTCACATTTTGACCTAAACCCTTCCTGCAGTTTTCAAAATATCCCAAACATCCCAAATTCGACCCTTGAACCATATTTTGGCGCCAAATTCTGGCTCTTGGCACGTTTTCGCAGTTTGAAATTACGAATTTTACACCGAAAATATGCCAATTACTCTGAGCGGCGATGGGTCACAGTTTGCCCAAAGTCACCCTGCAGTTTTGAAAATATCTCAAACATCCCAAATTCCACTCTTGAGCCATATTTTGGAACCAAACTCTGGATCTCTGCACGTATTCGCAGTTTGAAAATACGACTTTTTATACCGAATATATGCCAATTACTTAGATCAGCGATGGGTCACATTTTGCCCAAACTCTCCCGCAGTTTTAAAAATATCACAAACATCCCAAATTCGACGCTTGAACCATATTTTGTAGCCAAATTCTGGCTCTCTGCACGTATTCGCAGTTTGAAATTACGACTTTTTATACCAAAATAGGCCAATTACTGAACGCGCCGATGAGTCACATTTTGCCCAAACCCCCCCGTGCAGTTTTGAAAATATCTCAAACATCCCAAGTTCGACCCTTGAGCCATATTTCGGAGCCAAATTCTTGCTCTCTACACGTATTCGCAGTTTGAAATTACTACTTTTTATACCGAAAATATGCCAGTTACTGAAAGCAGCGATG